>NC_055966.1:10005143-10305143 GCF_018492685.1 Alosa sapidissima
CCCATTATAACCACTGAGATATTTAATCAGTTTCATAAGGGTACTTCTTACTCTATATTTGCATTCTACATTTAAATATAAAAAATTAAATTGCCCCTTGGCACTGTAATCAGTCTAAAATGATTATTGCTGAGGATCTCTATATAACCATATGTGGCATTTTTGCATCAATGATTTTAGATAAGTGAAATATATGAAAATATCAAGGTTTTCAGACTACCTCAGACTATAAGGTGTTAAGAAGTACTCTCATGGCAGTCATTTAGACTGCTCAGGAGGCTTCCAAAGAGTATCTTTGGCCAAGATTTCACACCACAGCCCGTCGATAGGTGGCAGAGGTTATCCAGTCTTTCTGCTGTTAGTGCAGGTTTGTGTTGTTGCCCTCAGTTGTTTGCAACATCATGCATTATGACTGAGAATTAATTGTTTTTCACAAGTGGAAGGGGATGTCGATAGCTCTTGCCAGTACAACCTTACGCAACCGCCCCAGCTGACACCTAACACCCATGCCCATGTTGCTCCCCATACTCTCCTGGACTGTTTGGAGTTTGACGCCCCACCCCTGTCACCCCTGTCACCCCTGTTACTCTGAAATCAACACCAGGCCATAAATTAGTCATGTCTGATACTGCAAGAAAGGCCATCCCTGCCTCGCTGCACTAAGATTAGACGATGGCAGCCAAAGGTCAGGGGGAGAGTCACTGCTTTCACAGAGTCTTTGGGAAATTGCATGTTGGTTATGCTCCAAAGCTTTTCACATACACTTCACATTCACAAGTACTGGTTGGTTGAACGTCATATAAAATGCACAAGAAACACATTCCTTTGTGTTATTGATGTTTTTTTATCTGTATCTTTCTATCTCACAGCCAGGAAATGTAGCTGCAAGTAAGCACCAAAGTAAGTGGCAGGAATATATCAGAAACAGCACCCATGACAGTTTAATGCATACTGTATGATGTCACTTTGTTTTTTCAACTAGAAATAAAATTAATTTGCCTAGATAGCTCCATTTTTCTATATATGGGCCAATATGTGTATATCCAACCATGGTGCCAGTTAACCTAAAATGGTCCTTCTTGTGTTTTCTTTAGCATTACACAATTTGTCCAGGCTTTTGTTGCCATGTAACAATCTTTTTTGAAACATGTTGCTGGCATCCCATTCAAAATGAACACATCATTTTCATGAACTTGATAGTTTCAACATTTGACATTTGGTTATGTATGTTCGTTTTGCAACTAAATATGGGTTTACCAGATTTGCATATGATCACATTCTGTTATCGACATTTAACAACACAACAACTTTTTTGGAGATTTTGGGGTTGTACATTTGGATGTTATCTATTCAAGAGAGTTGGTAACATTTCACAACCTGCTGTTTTTGAGACCTAAAGCAAAACTTTGCTGTTCTCAGGCCAGGCTGTGGTGATCCAGAGGCTCCAATCATCCAAAGTGAGTTTGAAACTACAGTAAAGACGTAATCTATTTCCCTTTTCATTTGGCCCAAAGATGAATATTTAACATGAGCATGTTTTACAGGTTAAACATGACTTACGGACATACAGGTGAGTCCACAATCAGCCAAATGAAAGAGTTAAATACACTTTTGGTAATGTTTATAAAATCTGTGGGCTCAAAGAGAATGTTGAATTTCTCCACAGCCCTAGACCTGGTTCCCGCCTTATCGCACACCTGAGTTATGCCTCCAGGGAGTCACGAGAAGGCTTCACGTGCAGCACACTAAGGGAGAAGCTGTCCCCCAGCTACAGTAATCTCTGCCCTGGTCTTGTTGCATTTTCATTTTCCTTTATATATAACATACTGCTAGGCCTATAAACAGCAAGATTGTGTCTTGTATGCAGAGAATTGCTTATGTAATGTGTTTTCCTGACTGATGAAGTGCATCATTGCACATAACTGCACTCAGGGTAGTACCTGAGCATAATTATCACACTTTCACAGTTATCTTTCATTCTGAGTAGCCTGCCATACCAGTACATCCAGGGATGTAGTGGAGGCTAAACACAAGTAAACACAGTTTATCCACCTCTGAAATTTCAGAAATAGAGTTTATCCACCTCTTATTAGAGTTTATTCACCAATCACAATTTTTAACATTCAAAAATCACACTGTATTATCCACATTCACAATTATGTACACTCTAGGAACCATTTAATACCACTGATATCGTTATAAACCTTGGGGGCAATTCCACGCAAAACTGTCACGTCCATAAGGCCAGCTAAATACTATGGCATTGTGTTGCCGTTTTGGATGTGACAGTTTTGCGCGGAATTGCACTTGGACAATAGCCTCCACCATCATCAAACATGTTCTGAATGCCTTTTTTAAAACTCTGATAGCACATGGCACAGTCCACCTCACAGAATTCATAGTTTACCCACTTCTTATTTTACCACTACATCCCTGAGTACATCCATATGCTCTCATCAGCATCTTCTATTTTTCTTGAAAAAAACTTGCATAGATTATGTACATTTTTTATGTTATGTAATGAGCTGAAATTGCTGTCCATCTAGCCTTGTTTTATAAACAGAGAAGTACATGTTTTATTTGTACTGATTCTATTGTACACGATTAAATGAATAAATGTTGGAGTCATCGGTGATCGACTGTGATTTTATTTTTCCTCAAACTCCCCCAAGGACTTGTCCCGCATGCTGTAACGTGTGTAATTGCTCTTTTCCTCGGCAGGGCTGCATTGATGCTTACAGTTTGTATTCTGCTGACTTTGCAAAGCTATTCTTCAAGAGAGCTTATGTGTAGGCTAGTGCTAGAGCTGCTGCACTGTGACAAGACACAAGGCTGTGATACATTGCCCACAGCTTAATACAACACTGTTAAAAGAACATGATATATATTTGTTTTAAATATATGTTTTTTAAATCATATATATTATATAGTTTGGATTAAGTTTCAATATGCATACACTTTCTCATTTTACCATAACTGACCGTTAATCCACCTTCGTTATGAATATCATGCGTGGCAACAGTCCACAGTGTGACTGTAAAAAAATGATCATGACATCAAGCACATGCAGCTCAAAGATATCCATTTGTAAAAGATGTGATGGCAATTCCATTATCTGTTATCGATCAGGTAAACCCAGTGGTAATGCAAAGCTGAGGGGACCAGGTGATGGTCGCTTTATTCCTCCCATTTTCCAGATAACCCTTACAGAATACATCGCCGCATTGGCTGGCAAGGTATCGACTTCATGCCCATGGGAAATGCTTTCTCAATACGAGAGCAATTTAGAAGGCTTACTTTCACATCTCCAATAGATGGCGCTCGATGCTATCAGTGTGCAGATGCTCCATTGCACCACGGATGCGCATAGGCTTTACTCTCCACCTCGCCCCTATCGACACCATCCTATTCTTCAACTCCGGCCAGTCCGCATTGTAGCCCATCCACGACCGAGGAAACCCATCCCCAGCTTGACTGTACAACCGAGTCATGGATGCTGCAGCAGGTGAGAAGCCATTTAATGACATCATCATCACCACCTCGTTTTTAAAATGAATAAATCCAAGTTTTGTTCACTAGCACAGGAACGAGTGATTGATGGTTCGACGTAGTTGAACTTCTTAAAACTTGAATTGAGTTATCCTCTTTCGTCTGCAATCCCTTCAAAAACTCACATAGGCTAAGTGATGTATTCTAACTCAGTGGTGTATTGTAGTTCATCTGTGCGTAATTGTTTACCAACAGGGGGCAAAAAACAACTTAAGTTTATTTCTTTCATCGTATGATGGTTTTAACTGTAGGTGTTTTTTTAAACATGTCACATCACTTTCCCGTCAGATATTATCTATATGGAACAAAGTGGGGAACAGTTTGAGAAGAGCTCGCTGGCTCCCCCTAAAAGTAGAGGTTCAGCACCAGAAAACCGCATTACCGCGGCACCTAGCCTATTTGAGTGTTCATCAGCAGATAGCAGTGAGGTGTTGCTGTTGCAAACGATTTCATAGTGGTTCCTTCATAGCTCTGTACAAATAGTATTAGGCTATAGCCTACCATAATATCATCTGTTATTGCGTTACATTCAGTGGCTGATGTCCATTTCGAGATTTGGGGAGTGGAAAGGGGGATTTGGAAAGTTCCTTCGTGATCTATACTGGAATTCTTCTTATTTCCAACTTAATAACCATTCACTTCATACATAAGACGTATCAAGAATATCGAGGAATATCCGCCTAGGTTGTGATGAATCAGGGAGATTGCATTTCGCTCAGTGCGACGGTGCGTCTAACCCACTTTCTGCTGAGCCGACCTCACATCGGTTCTGCATTAATTAGCCTATCCGCGACCAGGACAAATCGATCGAACTCATCAAATTGCTTCACTCACAGGGGGAGAAATGTCAGTCAGCAAGTAGACCAGGGTGATGGAATGAACCCAAAAGACAAATTACATTTTTTTCCCTATCGGCAAATTAGACAGTATAGTGTTTCTTCATTAACTTTACTAGTTCGGGTAAGAAGCCATTGTACCTGTCCAGGGTGCTGAACCTCTCAGTCCTTGAGTTCTCGAGTCCTCCGAGCTGTAGATTGAAAATCAATAATGTTGATAGACAGATAAATAAATAAATAAATAAATAAACATTCAGGCTAATCCATCTTCCCGACTGGTTCCATTGGGAAAAAATGTAATTTTGTTGTCGCTGTAGTTTAGTGGCTAAAGTGTATTTCTTCCTCAGAATCTAATTTTCCGGACCAAAGTGCTTTCCATTATGGTAAGTACACTAAGGCTATTGAAACTCAGTATAATCCCTCACTTCACTACAGTACAACTGTGTGGAACATGCACAAGAATAAGAAAACTTTTTGACATTTTATTTCTGTCACCTAACATGTCACCTGTTCCCCCCCCCCCCCCCTCCAGATTATGCCACACTACAGACCACGGGAGTCATCCTCGGGGTCGCCATGTTCTTGTCCGGGATTATTATAGCTCTCAGTATGTACATTAGGCCTATGTAAATTTCCATTTTAAAGTTAATACAATGTATTTTTGTACACACACACACACACACACACACACACACACATACACACACGTTACACTCACTCATCCCATCCTGGCCAATGTCTATTCTTAATTGAATGTATTTATCTTTGAGGAAGGAGACAAAATCTCTAGCACCTTTTCGGATATTTAGCTCTCAGATCATTTAACTCTTTTCTCCCCCACACCACAAATGTAAACTTTAACTGCTGCTTTGCCTCTGATCCCATTTTGTCTCGGACAGGTAAAAAACTCAAATGCGCGAAATCCTCCAAGTAAGACTCTGCAAGTCAGATGTGTGCTTGCAGTTCAGCATTGTGCATGTGGAATGTGGTGGATGAGAGAATCTGGAATTTGTAACTAATAAACAACCTTACTGAATCATGTCCCCTAAATCCAGCTCGACAAAGAATGGAATGGAAATGGCCTCTTCAGTGAATGCAGCTCCAGGGGGCTTAAAAAGCTCAGTCCTGCCAGCATTTGTTCCTACTATCCACACTGCCTGTCCATCCAATTTAGTGTGCCTCACAAAGCAAAGACTAATAACATGCACTAACTATGCTGAAGGAAGAAGCAGTTTTAAAAGTGCTTCAAAAGTCAAGAGTAAACTTACTTGCGCTCAGTACATGGAAAAGCAGTGTGTATGGTCATAGGCTATGTGCCTTCAGGCAAGTAGCATGTTGCCTAAATAAAAGTGAATTCCTTTTTTTGTTTATGGGAGTAGTTGTAATATAATAAGAAGCATATTGTGTTGCTAATGAATGGTGTCATTTTTGACTGGTGCTACTCTGTCCTCTTTGCATCAATCCTTTCCAGTCCAATCATTTCTAACACATTTTTGCAACGGTCAGATTATGAGGACTAAGTACAGCAGACAGACAGTCTTGGTATGATCTGCATGTGAATGTCTTTCTAAACTGCTCAATGCTTGCTTGCGAAGCGCCCTGCCTATATCTCTGTGCTCAGTGAAATAACCATCTGTTTGTCATCTTCCTATTTCAGCCATGTGGAAGGAACCCAGGTACCCAAGACAGGAGGTACAGTCCCTGGGGACACCGTACATACAAATATAGGCTAAATCACACTCAGACACATACACTGTACATACTGTATATCACACTCTGGCAAACATTGCCTGTACACACAATGCATAGCTCATTGTCTTTCTTTCTTTCCTTCTTTTTTTAAATTCTTTTTGTCTGTCTCTCTATCCCTCTGTCTTTCTGCTTGTCTTGCCCCTGCAGTGCCTCCTCAGACGGTGTGAGAGAGGATGTGAGCGTCAGCAGTGTAGGGAGATGCTCCAACAGCTGATCAAGGCAGACCTAAATGACACTGAGTGCATGGTAACCAGCATCTCCACAAAGTGCAGCCTTCTATTCCAGACTCATTTGTTTTCTCCAAAAAGAATCCATTTGTTTGTATAGGACGCCATGTAGGCCAATGCAGCACTGGTAGCTTGTATCTGTACTGGGTTTTTTTTTTTTTTAGTTGGGTCACTTTATGACTCAAAAGGGATTAATGATGACAACTGTATATCTCTCTTCAATATTCTTGGTCTCCAAATGACCCAGACGTTGTCCTGTTAATTAGTTTCAAATAGGAGGAGTAATAATAAATAGTGGCCTGTTTGGAGTTCCCATGGCAACAGTTGTGTTATATAATCAGACAAGCATAGCAGGTTGGGTGGAGGGAGAGAGAAAAGAGGAAGTTACATGGTGAGAGTACTTGAAGGGGATTTTGGTTGTCTCTCCTTCATCCTCCACTTTCCCACTGATGACTGCATGACCACACCCAGATCAAGTTGCTGTATAATAATAAAGATATTGCTACAGAATACCCCCCCCCCCCCCCCCCCCCCCCAAACCTACAGTATACCTTACACTTCCAGGGAAAAGGTTTGTTTTTCACTGAAGGGCAATTAAGTACTTGAGTGGTTTAACATTGGCACAGTGCTAATTTTCTTCATTTACATATAAAGGCTATACATGTTATCATTGTTTGCCAAAAGATTTTCCTCTGTGACATTTACTAAGATGAGGTTGATGCGCCTTTATTGTTTAAATATTTAATATGTACAATTCTGTTTGTGATGCACACCTGTGTTGTGGTGTAAATAGCTAATTATTATTTGTTTTGTTATGTAATGACTGACAGAATAAACTATATACAGAATTATAAAAAGAGATTTTGCACTAAATGTAATGCTGCTCGCAGACTGTTTTCACTGAAAAAAATGTGAATGAAAATGTGTACTGTATAAATGTGTCTAAAATTAATGATGTCCATAATACAACCAGAACAGACTACTGTCATCCAGGATTTATTCTTTCATTAATCAAGCTCTGAGCACCTACACAGATTCTCTCCGAAGTCAGTGAACATAGAACAATAGAGAATTTATGAACATGAATAAAAAAACAAATGTTCTTACAAAAGATGGTAAAATGAGACATTTAATGCCAGAATTACAGGATGAAATTTGATAAAATTTCATAACAGCAGGACATAATTCATTACATTATAAAGCATGAGTTATAACTCTTAACACATTTTCCACACGTTCTGATTAGAACATTAAGTAAAACAAAACTTGCTTATTTTCAATTCGAAATAAGAACAGATTTTTATCTAGAACCAAAGCCCATCGAAAAGTGCAAATTAAGTTTTTCCTGAACAACACCCGGAGTTCAGTCATTAACCTCTCACTGAGCTTTGGGATTTACCTGAGTATGAAACAAATACATTTCAAAGAAACCAGAGCTGGCATGTCATTTATCTAATTTTGAAATGAGTGAACATTCCAATAAACAATGAAAGTACTCATTGCTTTGAACTTGAACCAGTCAGTCCCCTCTCTGTGTCAGAGACAGAACTGAAGGCTTGACTGTCCCTGAGCACGCATCATGGACACCTCCATGTTTCTCATACCCATGGGTGACTCATTGAAAAAATAACATGTGTGCTGAAGTCTACCTGAAATGACCTTTTAACGCAGCGATGAGTAAAACCTGAGTAAGTACGCTGTGAGTAATTACTGTGGAACTGTTGTCCTCAGTGAGAATATTTTAGACATTAACTGTTTATATCAGTTAATTTTATTATAGGCTACTGGAAGATCATTTGATAGCATAATGTAGACATGTCACAAATAAATTACACACATAAATCAAGATAATAAATACCAACTGAAGATGTGCTAGCTTCCACACACTGATACAGTGTCCTTTGAGCTAACAGACATACAACTCCCCTCTCTGTGAACTAATGTAGTTTGTTATTGAGGAGGGGCGGGGGGTGGGGCTGTTGGTGGTTGATGTTGGGGACATTCAGAAAAATGGTCTTCTCTGAAACATTCTTTGGCATTTTCATAGAAATCACAACACACATGAACACACATGAAGAGTGAGACACACAAGGCCTCAAATCTTCAAAAGCCCTAAAATGCTTTGATAGTTTTAAGACGTTAGTATGCTACAGTCTTTCTGGTAGGTTTTCCCATGTAACATCCTCAATGAAATAATTTCATATTTTCTTATAAAGATAAGGAGATTGAGAACATATCAAAATCCACAGGGCAACAAAGCTTTGGCTTTTGACTAGAACCCTGCACTATAGCTTCACAGATAAATAGAATGGAGTATGATACCTTGCTATGAGTACTCTTCTTGAACAAAACTGACTCTAGAATAAATTAGAGATGTAGAATAAGTGTGTGTTGCATGTAAAACCCTCACACGAGGATACAGATAACAACCCCTTCCTTTCCATGGAGTCCCTGGGGTCAATTCAGGTGACATTGTCAGCATTCATTATTTAGAAAACATCCCAGAATTCTGAAAACTGAGATGGGAAATGGTTTGGAGTTATTTGCAGCAATGTCCCGTCAGTGGCCCCAGCGGACTGCATTTCAGGCCGAGGAAGTGTACGCTGGGACTGAAAAAGGAGTCCAGGTCAGTCTTGATCCTGTAAGGAAGTAATGCGGCGTCGAGAGGAAGTGCCCCTCCTCTTCAAAATAAGCTTGAGCTGTGCGTGGAAAAAGACAGAGGGAGGTGTATGTTACACCCAGGCAAAAAGACACCTTCGCAGTAGACTTTCTGAGTGCAATCAATGAATTTCCCCTAGGGATCAATAAAGTATCTATCTATCTATCTATCTATCTATCTATCTATCTATCTATGAGCGGTTTGTTGTATGCTTTTGTGACTTGTGTGCTATATGCTAGTGGGTGCTCAGCACATGACTGTCCCATTCTGTTATTCTATCTCGATTATGTAGCATCACTCTGAATAAAAGCTGAAGGGGTACAACTCCTCTCTCTCTCATGCACCTCTGGATCTCAAACACGTGACGCTGGTTGTTTGAACTCACCTTCTCGCCTGCGTCTCCGCTCTGCAGCAGGTGCGCGGGCTGGTCGTTCTCCAGGTTGCGGGTGCTGGGGTCAGCTCCGTGCTGCAGCAGCAGTCGGATCAGCTCCTCCTGGTGGGGGCTGCCGTGCAGGCCAGCGGCCATGTGGAGAGCAGTGTGGCCGTGGGCCTGAGAGAGGGAGGGAGGGAGGGAGAGAGAGAGAGGGAGGGAGAGAGAGAGATAGAGGGAGAGAGCGAGAGAGGGATGGAGGGAGAGAGAGAGAGGGAGGGAGAGAGCGAGAGATGGAGGGAGAGAGCGAGAGAGAGAGCAAGTCATTGAGAGAAAGGAAGGCGAGAGCATGAGATGAGAGAATTAGTGAAGAAAATAGGAGGAGCATTTGACACTAAGTTGGGTACTAAAATTTGCATGAAATAGGGCCTAGTTAGCCAGTTTAAAACCAGGGGACTTCCCTTTGGTCCTCACCTTCATATTGATGATGGTCTGCATGTCCGCAGGGCAGATACTCAGCAGGTAGCGCACCAATTGCACATTTCCCTCTTTCACAGCGAGATGAAGAACCGTCTTGTTACTTTTGATTTCCTGCCAAAGTGAAACCAGAGGAGGGAATCAACGCTGGGAGAGTGAAACCACATATGGCACAATTTGATTAGGCCCGTGGGGAACTTCCTCTCCCTGATTCTGCAGAAACACTCACATGGGATAGTCCAATCGCTTTTCCTTAAATGTCTCTTCTGACTAATTCAGTGAAAACCACAGTATTTCATAAAGTAAACATTTGCCAAAAAGGACTGTGTTAAGATAATTATTACTCTAACAGACCATTCAGTATACTGCACATCCAATGTATACTGTATACAGTATACTGTCATCCAATGAACATGGCAGAAAGATGGTGTGCAGATAACTTCAAACTGTCAGCTGAGGTGACAAGTGAAATGGCTTGAAAAAGGTGGCATTTCTGAGTGAGGAAAACACAGTTGAGTTTCCATTGCTTACTTGACTAAGTAAGGATGCGCCAGCATTCAGCAAGTGCTCCAGGCAGTAGAGTTTCTCGTTACCCTCGGCCAGCCAAGACGTGTGATCGGAGGTGGGGAATGCGGCCGCCATGGCCTTCATGGTGGCGCTGTGAGAGATGGCCGCACAGTGCAGCGGGGTCAACCCTTGGAGTGGACAGAGAGAAAAGAGAGACAGATGAGAGGGAGTCTGTAAGACACAGACAGACAGACAAACAGGAGGAGACTGACTGACTAGAAACACTATAATTAATAATACTAAAAAAGGATCAAGTACAAAGAAAATATGTATGACCCTTTAGATCTTAAACACCAAACCACAACTACCCCAACTATCACCACAGCTCCCTGAACACACCACCCTTTTAGAGAGAGAGAAAGAGAAAGAGAGAGAGAGAGGGAGAGAGAGAGAGAGAAAGAGAAGGAAAAAGAAGAAGAAGAAAGGCTGCATGAAGAGAGGAGAACAAAGTGTACCTTCAAAATTTCGAGCCTCCAAGTCCAGCTGCAGTCCCACCATGGAGAGGATTACCTATAAATGTTGAAAACAATTCTTATAAAAAAACTTTTTTTTTCAATCCAAAGCACTACACTTGCAGAGGGTCACTGAATGGTTACCTGCATGACTCTTGGGTAGCCATAGGTAGCAGTGAGGTGCAGGGCTGTTTGACCTTTGACATCACACACACCGGCATCAGCGCCGAGAGTGATCAGATCGTGGACTATGTCGGGCTGGTTGGCGGTAACGGCGACCAGCAGTGCGGTCTGAGCATTGGGGCAAAATATATGGTTCAGATATGTACACACACACACACACACACACACACACACACACACACACACACACACACACACACACACACACACACACACACTTTATAACCATGGCTGTGTTCGAAGGCTTACCTTCCCCTTGTGTTCCTTTGAGTCCAGCTTCCCGAGCTCTTTCAGTTTCTCCGCAGCAGCATATGCATACTCCCGCTGGCCTTTCGCCGTGTAGATATGCAAAATCCTTCAGAGAGAAAGAAAAACTGCTTTTAGTTTGGGATTAATAGTCATCTGCTTCAATTAATTACTGGAAAACATGTGAATTGAAAATGTGTACTATATAAATGTGTCTAAAATCTTCATAATACAACCAGAACAGACTACTGTCATCCAGGATTTATTCTTTCATTAATCAAGCTCTGAGCACCTACAGTACACAGATTCTCTCCAAAGTCAGTGAACATAGAACAATAGAGAATTTATGAACATGAATAAAAAAACAAATGTTCTTACAAAAGATGGTAAAATGAGACATTTAATGCCAGAATTATAGGATCAAATTTCATAACAGCAGGTAATAATTAATTACATTATAAAGGATGAGTTATAACTGTAACACATTTTCCACACGTTCTTCTGATAAGAACATTAAAGGATAATTCCGGTATTTAGCACTTTGAGTCCCTTTTCTGGTTTGTTTTGGATGAACTAGAGTGGCCAACAGGCATACTCAAACATGTCCTAAAACAACCCTTAACGTTCGTTTTCAAAACTGTGCAACTCACCGAGTGGTTAGTGGTGTTCATTGATTATTAAAATCAAATATATCGGCGCAATGTATGATTTCCAGCCGTCTTATTTGCTATTGTGGAACTATTTTTTCAGACACCTCACAACCGTGTATAAACTTCCACTCAATATTTGAACCTGAAGCATAGACGTTGGCGCAGTAATATCAACGTGCAATGAGTCTTGCAACAGAAATCAATAGGATTTTACAAAATGCCAAATAAAACACGACAGAAACTGTATTTCACTACGCTAAACGAGTCAGAAAAGTCGAGACTCAAAGTGCTAAATACCGGAATTTTCCTTTAAGTAAAACAAAACAAAGCTTATTTTCTATTTGAAATAAGAACAGATTTTTATCTAGAACCAAAGCCCATCGAAAAGTGCAAATTAAGTTTTTAGAAAGAAAAACTGCATTTAGTTTGGGAAATAGTCTGCTCAAATTCATTACTCATTTCAATTTTTAGACATGCTTCATTACATTGACATGTCATGATGTTTCATATGTCAAACTTGATTCATACCAGTTATTTCATACCATTATACTGAAGTATTAGTAATTCATTTAAATATGGTCACAAACTGCCCACACACTGTAGCTACATCTTACACATCGCCCTGCTCATCATTACACACATACATTGTAGTGAGCAGGTTTTGACATGTAATAAGGGTTGTATGCACGAGTGCTCAGATTTGAATAATGTCTCAGTAAAGAGTCGACAATACACCTTGGTCTCTGGTCCATTTCTTATAGAATTAAGTACTATAAAGTACAATACATACATATAAACACACAAACACACCGCATGCACACACACAAACACACAACACACACACACACACACGCGCACGCACACAAACGCACAGGCATACACACACACACCCACACACACACACTCATGCACACACACACATTCAGACGCCTTACGTGTCACCGTCGTCATCCTGCCATGTGGTGGCGCTGTAGTCCATCCTCTGGATGAACCGGCGTGCCTCCTCCAGGGTCCTTCCATCCATGGGTCGGCCGAAGGTGTCCAGGCCAGGGACGGCTGAGGGGACTGGGCCTGCCGAAGCACTTTGCTGCCTGGGGCCTGTCATCCAGCTCACCGGCTCAGCATGAACCATGCTGCTGGGGGCCATGGTGACATGGCACTCAGGCTGCAAAGGGGGAAATGTAGTCTGTTAATTACAAACTCAGACAGCTGTGAACTGTTCCTGTTAAAATGGCAGATAGGGGGCTTGATGTTCCTGAATGTATGTTAGTAGGTCACTAGGTTGCTAAATTAAGTTTTTGATGGCAGATATGGGCTTGATGTCACTGAATGTACGTTAGTAGGTCACTAAGTTGCCAAATTAAGTTTCTCATGGCAGATATTAGGGGCCCAATGTTAGTGAATACTGAATAATACATTAATATTTCACTAATGTTTTATTTAACCCCCTCTTGAATTTCCCCTTGGGGATCAATAAAGTATCTCTATCTATCTATCTATCTATCTATCTATCTATCTATCTATCTATCTATCTATCTATCTATCTCTGCAGAAGGACACTGTCACCTGTGGGCAGAGAGGCCCATTGTAAGAAGAGTTGCTGTACTTACAAACTGCTGCGTCAGCATGGGGGCAGTGCAGTCCTGCAGCGGTTGGTGGGTGTAGCTGGCCACTGGGTGCTGGCTGTGGCAGTGGCTGTAGAGGCTCCCTGTAGTGAGGCTGGATAAGTAGTTCAACCCCATGGAGGGCAGGGTGCTGCCATGATGCAGAGGCGTAGAGGAGGAGTGCAGAGTCGGGTCCCATGTTTCACAACCAACTGCCCCCATATTAGAGAAACTGCTGCTTGTGCCTGAGGGAGGAACAGCGTAACAGTTAGCGGTTAGCAGTCTGGACTGATGGCCACAGATGAATTAGGGGCTACAATTTTGTTTTTTTTGGCAATCCACCTTTACCTGCGGAGGAGTGTTCAACTGGTGCCAGCGTCTGCAGAGGGGCAACATAATATTGAAGGTCAATGGCATAACTGCTGGTCACACAATGTCACACAAAATCTACACCAGCATTCTGGCCTCTTCAGATATACACAGGTCTTACTGTAATTCCAACCCCAAACTCCATGCACATAGCCTGACATATTCTCGCATACTATAACATTATAGTGGTGTAAAGTTTATGCAAGGAATAATATGAATTATTAAACATAAGAATATGTGTTCATGTAGGGGGCTAATTAACGAGTCTTTCAGTCTCTTTCCTAATTAACCTTTGACCTCGGTGCGTCTCATCACTCCTCATCTCATGTTGTCTTTCAAGAAGTGTTTAACAACTCATCTGTTTACCTTGCACTTACTTAATTCATTCTCTTACAGAGTTATGGTTTGTAAGTTTATAGTTTTTATTCATATGTTGTTTATGTTTATGGCTTTTGTTTACATGATGTTGATATTGTTACTGTTATTAATATTGTTATTATTAATACTACTATTATGCTTAAAGGAAAATTCCGGTATTTAGCACTTTGAGTCCCTTTTCTGGTTTGTTTTGGACACCACTAACCACTCGGTGAGTTGCACAGTTTTGAAAACGAACGTTAAAGCGTTGTTTTAGGACATGTTTGTGCATGCCTGTTGCAGCCACTCTGAAGTAGTCAAAGGCGATTCAAAACGAGTCAGAAAAGTCGAGAAAGGACCAATCGTCAAAATTTCGGTGTCCACCACTCTAGTTCATCCAAAACAAACCAGAAAAGGGATTCAAAGTGCTAAATACCGGAATTTTCCTTTAATTTAGGCTTTTTCAACTTTATTTGAAAATATTATTTTTTAACTAATGTAGTATTCATATACTGCAAGTTGCGTTGGACAAAAGAGTCTGAAAATACCATAGCATAATCATAACCATAACTGATAGTAGGCGTTCATACACTGTGTGTCACTTTGGACAAACATGTCTGGCAAATCCCATAACCGTAACCGTAACTGTAATCATAACCGTAACTGTAACCATAACCGTAACTGTAACCATAACCGTAACTATAACTCCACTCACTGAGATGGCAGCGCTGGAGGCTACGCTGGTTGGCACCAGGGAGCACGTTGGCGACACTGAGGAGGTCTCTCGCTTCCTCTTCTGTTCCAGGAGTTTCTTGACAGTGGGCTGAGGGTAACACGGCTTCTCCTTTGGCGCTGTGAGGAGACAGAGACACTTTTTTGGTGGGATATCCACAACATGTTTGGTGTTCTTGTAGCTCAGCCAGTAGGATCACAGTGGCCACACCAGGGTCATCATGGGATTAAGTCTGCATACTGATATAATATATAACTGTCATATCTGTGTTGCCAAAAAAAAAAAAAATCAGTTGTCAGTTTTATGTTGAGAAGTAGGCTTGAAGGATGGTGTGAAATTACATCACTTCTAAATGAATTTCTGTTATAATTTTAGACTTGTTGAATTGTAACTTCCTCTTGCTCTTGGGGAGATGCCAGTAATGAACATAAGCTAATTTAAAAAGATTGTGGGCATTGTTTAATTAGAACTACCATAATGGTCATCTTTAAGAGGCTTCAATGTTTTACAAGACTATGGTGAATAGCATGATGAACAAAGTGGCCTTCATGTGATATGCTGAAGTTTGCTGCCTTCTTTGTAACGTCAGTTTATGTCTGTTTCTCACATGTTTCCCTTCCCTTTTCCTACTCTCACTGCACCCTTTTATCATATGTCAGCACCTCTGCCAGTGATGCATCCTTTGGACATGATTGTTGTGTGTAAGAAGCAGTCAGTTTCCCCATTTATCTGTGAAATTCCCTAGTCTCGTGTGTCATCTCTCTTGTTTTGTTTTCTCATTTGTTCTTTCCTTTTGTTAGTCACCAACAGAAAACAAAAATGCAAAAACAACAACAACAACAAAAAAACACACACACATGACGCTGATTGTGGAGCTTTCCAGCTGCCTTTATCTGTATGCCATGGGCACTAAAGTGGGGGGAAAGTTTCTTAGAAGTCTTGACCCCAAACGTGAGCGTCAGGCAAGCGTTTTTCCGTCACAGGAGCAAAGTGCTCACGGCAGCGAGACGACGGGGCAGTGAGGAAGGTATTCCACCAGGAGAGCGAGCGGTGAGGTAACGTCTGTTTGCAACCTCTTCATAAGAAACCAGGTTTTCTTGAGTAGGATGTTCGCAGACAACTTTTTTCTGTGACAGCTTCCTGTTGCACTCCGTTACGCTCAGTGTGGCAAACCACATGATCTTCCTGCCATGACACCGAGGACGCCATGTTATCAGGCAGGTACCCGATACTGGCCCCCACCTTCCTCTCCGGGACACTGTTACGGGTCTCTTTTGTTGAGGGTATGCCTCTTCTCAACCAGCCCTTATGGGCCTGTGATTCATGCACGGGGCTTTTTTGGATAGTTCTCAAATGTGTTTCCTTACCCAAAGTACTCTCAAATCTGTCACAGCGTTTACTATGAAGTTTTAACCTTTCTTCAGGGGAAGAAAAAACACAACATCAGAGAGAGAGAGAAAGGGAATGAGTGAATGACTAATATGTTTAAATGAACGTATTGTGAGAGTTTAGACTTTTTGGTTTCCTTAATGAGATATATGAGGTAAGATTTTTCAGTATTATGAATTGTCATTCATTCAAGATAGATCCATTCATGGTGAAACTATCTTTACCAAAGTGAGCCAAATGTTATTAGTTGACAATACACAGTAGTTTTTTAAGCTTAACTTATTATTTATATTGTTTCATTTCAAGAAAATGATGTTTAATTGCACCTGTAAATGATCTATACATCATACACACAAGGGACAAATCAAATACCACAATTATGCTGCCAAAGTACTTCAGAGAACTACATTAGACTCACAAAGATAACCACTGCCTGAAAGGCTTAAAGGTCAAGAGGAGCTGGTGGTTTGTTAAAGGTTGCTGAGATCATAGTTCTTTGATATTGTGAGTGGGTGGCAGATGAATATTTGGTCAGGGAATACCTCTAAGATCAACAAAAAACACAGTCGATGAGCAGAGCGACACACCAGACCACTGGTGCCTGACACTTGGCAGGTGCGGCGTACGAAGAAGACTCCTATGCAAATGCTTAGCCACAGAAGAGCACAGAACAGCACTGGACAACAACCCACCAGACTGACATTTTCAGAAAAGGTCACTCAAGCAGGCTAAAGACCAGACCACCTAGGGCTGAATATGAGTCATACATTAACATGTCTCTCTTTGACTTCACTTACTGCCAGGGGCGTAGCACAAGACCCTGGGCATAGGCAGTCCTGATGGGGCCCTATGTTCCTCAACCCAGGTAAAATAAAATATATTCCAGATTTTACAAGGGCCCTCTCTCCCCTTGGGCCCCTATAATCAGTAGTGGTTTTACCCCCAGTCAAATGCCCCTGCTTACTGCTACTTTTTTTATAACAATATGGCTAGTGTGTTTACAAAATACAAAATATTTTTAAAAGTAGCCTATGAAATATTCTACTGAACATCACTGATGGCAACATTCCCTTACTTATTTCGCTTTCATTATCAAAGACCAATGGCAAATAACCACTACAGCCTACAAAGGCTGCAGTGTGGGTGGCCTACTATGGTTGCTTCATAGTTCACTTCAACAGTGACATAACACATCTTTCAGTGACTAATCATCCTCCTGTGACCTTCAAAAGGAGCTCCTGCCTGCTTGCACTTTTGGTTAAAGGGTTGACCTCAGAGGACAGCCTTAACAGAGGATAGCCCTTCGAGAAAGAACTAGATTACATCTGCAAACTTTTACATTTGCAGTAAATTATATTTTTGCCTAATGAATTACTTTGGCATAGGCCTATGCCATTAGAGTGTTTTTTTTTTAGTGATCACAGGCTAACGACATAAATGGTGTCTGTGAAGATGAAGTCTGAAACTATTTCGTGACAGTTTCTTGGGTGCAAAGGCAGGTCGGACAAAGAGAATGTCAGACAATAGGGATGCCCTGGACCTTGGTATCGGATTCTCCGTCTCGAATATTTAAATGACGGAAATCCCTGGCCGTTGAGTCACTTGCGTGGGCGGCAGGGGATTCCAAAGCACCGTGCTTATGTTTGCTCGAGAAAGAGGAACAAGCTCTCTCATGACAAATGTTCGCGCAAAGTAGGCCTGTCTTCCTATCTTCCTGTCAAAATAGCGCTACGTCCTTTTTTGTGATTCAATTACATACGTGAAATAAAGATATAATCGCAAAATGACAGGCATCATGTCACGCCCCTTTCTTTTACATGGTTGGCTATCTCTATTATACCACACCCATTCATGAATAAGGAACTGAGAGGAGGAGAGCAAAACTGCTGTTTTAAAAGTAGCCTAGCCTATAGGGCTAGTGCTTTAAATAAAGCAGCCATGGTAGTCTGACTATAAGTCTATCCTGATTGATATAAAATAACAGTTCAGGGCTGGGACATGTTATTTGGAGGCAAGCGTTAAACGATTTAAATTGCTTGTTACACAAAATAGCCTACTAGGTAATACTAGGTATATCCCTAGGAAATAAATGAAATTATGTCACATTTTTAAAATAAGTAGGCTAACTTTCTAAAGTAAAGACACCACTGAATTGACAAAAGTACAATTCTGAAATCATTAGGCAAATACCCTATGAACAGATTGTCACAGGCTAGCCTACCTGTATCCTATGTCGATTTGTAGGTAAAGAACTTACATTTCGGCCAGAGCATGTCAAAATCCCTTTGAAGACTATCACTTCGGTCTTCAGCCCGTCTTGGTCAAATACAGCCTAAGCCAAATTTCTCTGTTCTTCGAACCAAAGGTGTAAAAGTGTCTCTGATGAAGATGTAGGCTACCTCTTTTCTCTCTACCTCTCGTGTTGACTCGACTTCACTCTTGTACACACAAAGCACGCTGCTTTTTCAGCGCCGCCCTGCAACGCCCCCCTTTTCCGCAAAAGATCTGTCAGTCGACTGCTGTTGGGTGTGAGGGGCCGTGAATGCAAATCAACGACACAAACTCTCCCGCTGATGTAGACTATTTTTCTCAGTGTCTCTGAAAGCATGACGATTGTATCTTACACTTATATTAGGCTATAAGAGTAGCCTAACCTAGGCCTAGGCTACTTTAGGCTGCCCATGGTGTGGCCTAAGTGGACGCGTAGGCTATTTGTGTGTTTATAGCATATGTTTGTGTATTGGGGAGGTTAGTCAATAATTAAACTGTAATTGCAATTTGGCAGGCCCTCACATAGTGGAAGGAATCTTCCGACCCGAATTAGGCTATTAAACTAATCTAGGCCTAGGCTACTGGGATTTGCCTTTCCAGTGAGTCCTTTCCGATGTACAGTGTGGTTGTGATGGCAACAGGTGCGGTAGCGGCAGGAAACTGAGATAGTGCGCTCTGTAACACACGGCCTAGGCTACCAAAGCGCCGCCCTTCTTCGAGAATTTTAGCTCTAGGCCAGCTACTACGACTGATAATAATCTAGCAAGGAAAGACGAGTGGTTTATTCGCAATCTATTTTTGGCAATCTATTTTTGGCATTTCTTTCCCTCTGAACCGTGGGCTCTGTGAAGGAACTGGGCCAAGGAGTCGCCAGATTAGACTATGATGCTTTAACGCAATATTGACTGCTTATAGCATTTAATACAGTATAGGCCTATTAAAGGTATAATATGTAATATAATATTATATAGAATAATAGGGTAATATAGGCTAATATGCCTATAATATAGCCTAGACTAATATAATATAATATAATATAATATAATATAATATAATAATACATAGGCCTAATACAGTTCACAGTCCTCTACAGTTCTCAACCTTAACAGTAGGTTGGTGCCCATTAGGGCCTTTAGATCAGTGGTTCTCAACCATAACATTATTTTTTCTAAAAGGTCATCTCCATAGGCGGTGGGTAAGGCCAGAGACTTTCTAATGTGGAGACACAGCACTCAAAAAATACTCCATAGAAATGCATGGGGCTAGTTTGTCACGCCAAAATGCCGTTGTCTACACATATCCCACCCCTTCCTCGGCAAAACGTCGACATGTGAATACATTGAGCCAATCATATGGTGTGTTGTGAAGACATCGTGCCAATCATGTGTTGTGATCTCGCCGCTGGAGCAAGATTGGTGTCGTGAAGCCTTGCGCACGCGCAGTTCGACCCAAAGACTGTGCCCGATGAGTGCCCATAAAACGTTGGTATAGGGACTTGCCTAAAAGGACTTTGGTAAGGCTTCTACTTAGGTTACCAACTATCAAAGGTGTTAAACGGAAGACAACATTATAATCTTATGAACATATAAGCAACACCTGGCTGACCATAAACATCAATGCACAGCTAATTGAACAACAAAACCACGGATGACTATATTATCATGACATGAATTATTAGCCTGCAAAGGCTGCAATAGGCTACTATTGCCAATTTACTCATAGGCTAGACTGCCAATGCATTAAGCTGCCTAGTGTGAACAATGCTGTATGCAAGTGTGTTAGAAACGGTAATGGAAACAAAAAAAAGATGAAAAGGGATGGTTTACTGAACAATTAAAATATGTTATTTTTTCACACAATGTGGCGACCCCCAGAAATGATCTTGCAACTCCCATAAAGGTTCCGACCCGCAGACTGAGAACCAGTGTTTTAGGGAAATTCTTTCAAAGAATGAGCCTTTGTTTTATTAGTCAAAATACTTATTTTAATTACACTTTCACAACATTCGAAACCACTGTGGCACAACTGGATACAGCACCCGTACCATATTTGGGTCCAACTGCCCATGGGGACCCAGGCTAGAGTCTGACCCGCGTCATTTCCCGATCCCACCCTGTCAATCTTTCACAATAAAGGCAAAAACAACACAGCAATTGATTGACTACTATACACACAAACTGATTTCTAATTAGAGAATCATGAAACATTTGCCATTTTGTGCTTTAAGTGGCACTTATCAATTTTCAAACTGAAAAACACAGAAGTAACAAATGAGGAGGCCATTTAAGGCACATTTGAACACTTCAATCACACAACCTTAAAACTAGCAAATTCACTTAACAAAAGTAATACAAAGTAAATAGATTATGCAGCAAAAGTCTTTTTTACCATGCGTGGACTGGGTGAATGGAAATCAGTGATTCTGCTTGTGATGTTTGAGGATTACTGGAACAGTAAAAGCTGTATTTTTTTATGTTTTTATTATAGGTGAAATGGACTAGGCTTGACTAAGTGCATTGGACAGCCGTGAGCACACATGGCATGGGGTCATAATGCAGACAGGTTATCATATCTCCATGGGGGGCCCTAGACTAATTCTGTGGACACAGGGGGTCTTGGGGGCTGAAAGGTTGAGTATCACTGATATACAGTAGAAGACACACTATGTATGTTATCTACCCTGTACGTTAAGGCAGAGACTTTCTAATGAGGAGACACAGCACTCAAAAAATCCTCCATAGAAATGCATGGGGTTAGTTTGTAACGGCAATATGGCAGTTGTCTTCACATATCACACCCCTTCCGCGGCAAACTGTATGTATTATTACTGTAAAAAAACAAATTTAGATTGAAGACTATTCATACGAATTTGGGTCTGTAGCCCCAGACCCCATAGCCTAAAGAGTCCACTGAAAAATAAAATTAGGGAACAGGGGAGATGAGTTAACATCAAAATTCTGAGTAGAAATTAGCCAAACTCATCTGCCCCATGCCAAAAAACAGAGAAACATAAGTATTTAGTGGCACCTTTGTCTTCACACTGTGGTAAGGAACCATCTGATTTTTGCTGGGATTTTTTCTTTCTATTGCAAGGGCACTTCATAGTGTTTTTTTTATCACTTTGAAGAACATCAAGAGGGCACAATATTTTTTTTATGGGAACCTCAAGTCTATCCCACTGTAAGGGCATGTATGTGCAACCACATAATCACCACCACACACACAGACAGACAGACACACACACACACACTTTGTAACTTCTTTATACTTCCTGCCTGTAGTAGCCTACACTATACAGCACTGCACTCCATTGCAAGGGGCAGAATGAAATTGAGTGCAGTGGAACACTGTCAGGTAGGGGCAGTAGCGGGCACCATTTTTTATTGGAGGGGCACGCATAGATGCCAAGTAAGGGGCACCTCAGGGCACAGTACCATGTTTTCACCATTAGAAGGGCGCTCATCAAGACACACAATATTGTAGTTTCTTAGGCACATTCTAGAGGCACACTCTCAAAATGTATTGCATGACAGGGGTCCAGTCGGACACCTTTGAAGACACTACGTTCTTTCAACCATAGGGGCTGAAGAGAAGAGTAACATTTTTTAAAAATATGTTCTTCTTGGCTGGAGCTATCAATAGGGTGACAGTAAAGTCAGTTCTGTTTTTTTCTGTTTAGAAGAGTCAAAGTATTGGGAGTATGATTCACGGAAGGAGAACAAAGTCTGTTGGATCTAAGGTCTTTTACACATGAGTGTTCCCTGGCTCAGTAAACAAATGTCTTGAGTAGACACTTGCTGAAGACAATTTGAAGTTATTGAATCAGAAGCTGGATCAACAATTGCAATTGAAATGACCATGGTGGTCAGCTGGTTGAGGTTTGTTGCTGACTGCTACTGTAATAGTGCCCCCTTGTGGCCTCTCAGCTTGCCTTAATTAAAGTTTAGTAGCAAGAACAGGGAAAAATTAGCTAAATTTATGATGTATAAGAGGCAAAGATGAATCCACTACGATGATCAATCATGTAAACCATGATTTCAGGATTTTGGAAATATGTTAGAAATGATCCCCAGACCTCATAGAATTTTTTCTCTGATTCACAAAGTGAATGACCAATTTTCTCCAGCGTTAGACGAGATATGAGATCTCTACGCCATTGAGAGTATACAGTAAAGTTATACTAATAGACACTACCACGATTTCTGATTTTCAGTTCTTGTGCAGTTTGCTGAAGACATTAAGAGACCAAACATGGAAAGTCATTACATTACATTACATTACATTTGGCTGACGTATTTTTAACCAAAGTGACTAACAACATGGTAACAGTTAAGTTTTAAAGCAATTCTCTCAACAATTTTAGGACAATTTAAAAACGGTAGAGTACAGTAAGAATAAGTGCATCAGACGGCTGGTAAGTGCTAGGATCAGCAAGACTTGTTGTAAGTGGTGCTATGAGAGGAGATGTTCTCTAAAGAGCTGGGTCTTCAGGAGTTTTTTGAAAATGGAGAGGGATGTCCCTGCCCTTGTTGGAACTGGCAGTGTGTTCCACCAACGAGGAACAACAGATGAGAAATGTTTGCATTGGTCTGAGCGTACCGGTGGTAGAGCTAGACGTCGTTCGTCTGAGGAGCGCAGCGGTCTGGAGGTAGCGTATGTCTGTATGAGGGCATTCAAGTAGGTGGGAGCAGAACCGGAGACTACTTTGTAGGCAAGCGTTAGAGCCTTGAATTTGATGCGGGCCGACCATAGGTAGCCAGTGTAGCTGGATGAGCAGCGGGGTAACGTGTGCCCTTTTGGGTTGGTTGTAGACCAGGCGCGCCGCCGCGTTCTGGATCATCTGAAGGGGTTTCACTGCGCAGGCTGGGAGACCTGTCAGGAGGGCGTTGCAGTAGTCAAGTCGTGAGATGACTATTGCCTGAACCAGAAGTTGGGTAGCATCTTGAGTTAAGTAAGTCCTGATTTTCCGTATGTTGTAGAGCGCGAAACAGCATGACCGGGCGACTGAGGCAACATGATCTGAGAAGGTTAGTTGGTTGTCGAGAACAACTCCTAGATTTCTTGCAGTCCTGGTAGGTGAAACAGACAGGGAGTTAAATTTGATGTTGATGTCGTGGTGTATGGTAGGTTTAGCTGGGAGGACCAGCAGTTCAGTCTTTGAGAGGTTCAGCTGGAGGTGGTGTGCCTTCATCCATGTAGCTATGTCTGAGAGGCAATCCGAGATCCGTGCTAAAACCAAGGGGTCATCAGGTGGAAAGGACAGATAGAGCTGTGTGTCACCTGCATAGCAGTGGTATGAGAAGCCATGCGAACGGATAATCTGTCCCAAGGAGGTGGTGTAGATAGCAAAGAGAAGGGGGCCCAGCACTGAGCCCTGGGGGACCCCTGTGGTGAGATGGTGAGGTGCAGATAACTGACCAAGCCATGATATGTTAAACTCATTAAAGTATCTATCTATCTATCTATCTATCTATCTTGCTTCAGGCACACACGCACCACCCCTCCCTCTCTCTCTCTCTCTCTCTCTCTCTCTCTCTGTCGTGTGCGCGCTAAACTCAGATGCATACTGTACATGTAGGTATAGGGTCCAGCGAGCATGTGGTAGGACGGCTACATGTCAGGAGTCTAGATACTTCACTCTCGGAGAGAGGCGTGAATGCTGAAAGAGATGTTCCAGCAGCCCTAGAGGTTGTAGGAGTGCGGTTTCTGAGTCTGATGCGTTGTGTGGGCATGTAGAGAATTGACTGCTGATTGCTTTGTCACCACTTCCAATGGGCAAGTCGCCTATCCCGCGCCTTTGTTGGGTCGAGACCCAGGAGCCTACTTCCCAGGTCCACTTTTCCCTCCCCGAGCCCACGCCTGGTGAGGATACCCCCATTCTCCTCCTTACCAACGAGGCCAACCCCGACTAGGGTGACCACCTGCTATTAAGCCCAAGGGGGGACAAGGGGTATGTTTCTGAGGGACAATGTGAGACACTGCCTGGCGCGGCGGTGCCCCCACCTCACGGGTAGACTCACTGATAGTGGTTTACCCATTTCTAGCACATACCACCTTACATGGTATACTAATAATGCCCTTCCCCTAAACATGTGTAATTGCTGATGCATCATGAATAGGCCAACCAATGTGTATTTTTTTTTTCTAAATAAAGATTCATAATACTTTGAACATTCAATGAATTGACAGATGCACTTCCACTTCCACTTACGATTTACTTTAGCTATTTCATTTTATTTATTTTTCATTATTTATTCACTTTAAATAAATTATAATGTAAAACTGTAGGATTAACAGGAATTGTATTGCTCAACACCACAGGAACAGTTAAACTTGCATGTTAGTAAAGGCAGGCGCAGGGGAAAAAAAACTGTTCAGTGTTCTGGGTAGCCTAACGTTCACTAATGTTGTATGATAAAGCCACATCTAGGTTTGACTTCTTCCGCAATTACTTTGTTGTATGGAATAACCCACAGCAATGAAATGTGCTTTGTGTGGTAATAATAGGTAGATGTTTGGTAGCCTATTTGTAGGCTACTGCTAGGTCCATATGATTTCCAGTGAATACAAACGACTTTCAAGCACTGCGGTCGCGTATGTAACTCTTCTCGACTTATACTTTGTTAAATTTAACATCCCCACAATTTAAATGAGAAACCCATGTTAACAATTCACCTACGACGGACCTTACACCTAGGGAGAGGTTGGTGTAATTATGACCGCCGCTTCGCTGCGCGGCTGTCATATAGGTTTAGTCAGATTTTTTTTTTTTTTTCTTTTTCGCATGTCCAAATTTCTGTCAAGGATTCCCAGGACACTGTAAGACCGGGGTACACGAAACTTGGTGGGCATGTAACCCCACATGGATAGCATGGAACCATCGTTTTTCGTTTTGATCTGTAGCCCCCCCCCCCCCCCCCCCCGGACTGGACCCCCGAAAGGAGGGTAGGGCAGACACAGTTTTCTGTGAATATCTCGAGAACCGTAGGGCCTAGGAGGTCCACCTTTTTTTTGTATGTTGGTCTTAAGGGGGCATGTCAACCCATCCCATTACCACTTATTTCATGTATAGCGCCACCTAGCTAAAAATTAAAAAGCAAAAAATTAGGTGTTTTCATCACAATATCTCTGGCTGACATGGTCAAAACTGCCCGAAATTGAAAGTGTAGGATCATTATGACACCCTCCGAATGCATGCCAAGTCTTGTGAACTTTCGTTCATGGGGGGCCTTACAATAAAATTATTTATGTGTACATTTAGTGACCGTACACCAACAAGGATTCCTGGAACACTGAAAGACCGGGGTACATGAAACTTGGTGGGCATGTAACCCCACACGGATAGCATGGAACCATAATTTTTCGTTTTGATCTGTAGCCCCCCCGCTGGACTGGACCCCCTGAAAGGAGGGTAGGGCAGGCACAGTTTTCTGTGAATATCTTGAGAACCGTAGGGCCTAGGATGACCAATTTTTTCCGTATGTTTGCCTCCAGGGGTCATCTTAACCCATTCCATGTGCACACATGTACATAAACAGATACACACGCACACACATACATTCACAGTAATCATACGTATGACACATACTCACACAGCAGACATATGTACGCATGCATGCACATGAGAGAGATATAACATCCACCTTCTGTCAAGATGATGGATGGGGGGCCCCCTAATTAAGGTCAGAGGTCAAATTATAAATTCGCTGATTCAGGGGGGCGTTACCTTCCAGATCATTCTTGATCACGTGAGGTAGGCGTATCTTATGACGTCATGATGGGGAGGTCTTATTTTCTGCAGGCGTGTCTTATGACATCATACAAAGGGGCGGGACCGTTCTTGTTTTTCTGGAACTTTCAGCAACATCGGCGTAACTTTGCTTTGTGCCTTGAAACCGTAAAAAGTGTAGAGTTTTTTTGTAAAAATGTATAAAAGAAGTCATTTTTTTAGTTTTTAAAATGTATAAGAAGTTTGTAAAATGTATTATTGAAAAATAAAAAGAAATTAAAATAAAAGTCTGTAAAGCACAACCAGAGAGTGTGTGAGAGGGACAACCGTGTTGAACAGTTAACTTTTGTTGCCGGGGGCCTGTGCGGCGTGCGTGGCTTGCGAGGGCTCTGAACTCTGGGGGAGCTTGGGATTCCTTAGGATTCCTTAGGATTACCCGGACCTAGTAGCGGGCAGAGGCAGGCAGGCAGGCAGGCAGACAGACAGAGTCCCTGGGATGGGACTCTGCGCGCGCGAGAGAGAGAGAGAGAGAGCCTGAAGTCTGGAGCTCTTAGTCGCACGTCTTCTCCCTCCGACGGTTTGGCTGAAAGTGACTGAAAAAGCGGGAAGGATTAGGGGCGTGATCAAACAAATGGGGAGGAATCAAAAAATGCCTGTGGGCCGGGCTAGAGGCTGACTGTACAGGCACAGCAGGGGGTAGAGGTTGACCTTGCACATGCACATGTATGTTGCAAACGTAGGGGCATTCCTTAACCATCGAGTCACGCTACGTCATCAAGCACGAGGTTCGCAAACACAGAGAGGATAAAAGGAGCAGGTGCAATCGAGCCCCGGTAACCTTTTTAAAATTCTCCTTCTCTGCAGCATCAGCGCGCATAAGAGGTGAAACCTAGGCTAGCCATTGTGTGAAAATGGCTGAGCAGATGCAAACGGGCACTGGGTAACCTTTTTAAAATTCAGCTTTAAGCCTTATGGCCTGCGATTGAAAGTTCAAGCACAATAGAGGGTGGTGTAGGATTACATACATGTAGCCTATGTTGCAAACGCAGACATTCCTTAAGCATTAAGACACGCTGCGCCATCAAGGACGAGGGTCGTAAAAACAGAGAGGATAAAAGGAGCAGATGCAAACGGGCACTGGGTAACCTTTTTAAAATTCAGCTTTAAGCCTTATGCCCTGCGATTGAAAAGTTCAAGCACAATAGGGGTAGTGTAGGATTACATACATGTAGCCTATGTTGCAAACCTAGGTATTCTTTAAGCATTAAGACACGCAGAGGCTCGTAAACACAAAGAGGATAAAAGAGCTAGAGAGAAAGAGCGGCAGTGCTAGCGGCAGTGAGGAAGAGGCGCTCACTATTGATATGGATGCTGTTGCGGGGCCGTCTAGCGGAGCAGGCACTCCTCAAAACAGGATTTCTAAACCTGACGAAGACCTGGCGAACGCTCCGGCAAGGAAAAAACCGAAGCCCATTTTTACCTCCAGATATCAAGATCCTCCTCCCAACGAGTTAGGAGGAAAAGAGAGATGGTGTAATATCATTTTAGGCTACGACTTTCATTTTCAATTGGGCCAACTGAGTCTGTAGACCTATAGTCTACTATGACTGAACAACAGATCGAGGGAGCTCCTCCAAAGGACCCCATCATTTTGAGATCTTATGACTTTAAAACGTGTCAAGGAATCATCGGTAACTGTTTGAAAGGTAAAACGGAGGGAGAAGAGAGTATCTCTGCGGTGTGGTGCTCTGTACCTACAAATGAAGAGAACGTTGTCTATCAGGTGTTTTTGTTGCCTGAAGAATGAAGCTCCGCCGTCTTTCTTTACACTCTCTCGTCAAGTGGGTGACGATGAGGAAAAGGCTACAGTGTAAATTGTGATTAGTTCGCTTTACTTAAAAAACTGTGAAAACCTGTTGCCTTAGAAAAAGTAAGTACATTAACTTGTTAAAGTTTGTTGTACTGTATATTGTATAATATTCTGAGTTGTAAATTCATACGAAAGTTGTTGTTACTCACACACTCACAAACAAACACACACACACACATCCATATGAACATGTATACAGACACACACACAACAAAATGTAGTCATTCAAACTAACTTGAGCTTCAAACTAACTTGCTTGCTTAGGCTACTTAAAGATTATCAAGTAATTATTCCAGTTGTTAATACACCTTATATAGCACATTAACTTCCACAATTTTGCATTGACATAGAATGTAATGCTAAACTGTTTTCATTCATATAATGACAAGATTTACCACAAACATTACAGAGTGTGCACCCTGCATGTATGAAACTCAGGCTTTTAATACACATTTTTAGTTTGTGCAGAAGGTGATGTTGGAGTTAGCCTTAAGGGGTTGCATGAGAAATGTATGTTAGATTGTGTAAAATACCCTATAGGGTTTATAGGCATATTAAGGCCTGCATCTGCATAATCTATCTTTAATAATCAATTTTTCTGATTTTTCATAAAGCCAGATTGTATTTGAGTATATACTGTAGACATATCAGCCTCACTACTTTAACTAAAGCAAACATTTTATATTCAACAGTTAATATTGAGATTGGATGTCAGTTGTCAATAAAAGACTGCGTCGTTACATTCCTTGTGTCACTGATTCCTTGTGTCCTTGTCTTCTGCCTCACACATTCTTTATACATAGCGCCGAACCCTCATTATAGCCCCAAAATGAACACGGAATTCCACTAAACGTAGCATTCTACCTTGTTTTGAAGGGACTGGTTGTTTTTTGAATGGTCTGGCACTTGCCTAAAGCTAGCCTCTAGTGTGAATTTGGTGAGGTTTCACGTGTACTCTTCAGTTTAGAGATTGAGGCGTCTGATGCTCTGTGTTTCCGTGTGATAGTGAGGCCTTGCTGTTCCGGACAGTATTATTTGGCGACCTTCAACATTTTATCCATTCCTACTTGTGATAATAAACTGTATAAAATAATAAACTCTCTCCTTCAATCCTTAATAATAAGCCTAATAAGGCTCATTTCCATAATGTTACACTTTCTTCATGGAATGGTGGGCATTTCATTCATTCATCATTGCTGTAAGCATTCTTGCGTGCGTTCATTTCTGAACAGAATTCACAATCAAATTGACAGATTCACATTGTCAGATTCAGATGTTTTTTTTTGTAAAATGTTTATGTGCACCGAGTAATACTTACTTGACTCACTTACTTAGTATAACTTCATCTAGATAAGTTCCTTTACTTGTCTTTTCCAGGCAATCGGTTTCCAAATTGTTTAAAGTGTAGTTGTATAGTTAACACATCAGATTTTACAGCGTACATTACTGTGTGTACATGATTCAAGTGTAATCGGATCATTTGGTGTGTTTGTGATTTGACAACAAAATAGAGTTTCATTTTAAAACAAGTGTTTCATTTTGTAAAAGATCCGAGGGATTCTGTTATTTGGCTGTGGCGGCTGTGTGTTAATTGTGTTTTTCGGAAAAAAAAATTTGAATTTGAAATTTCAAAATTCTGCTTAAGCAATGGAAGGAAAAAAAAACTGTAACAACAGTTCTGCTCACACCGTTCTCTAAAAATTTGCTCCACGATCTTACGAAGCCCCCTTTAGTCAAATAAATCTCCTCAGGTTGTAATTTTAGGCTATTCTCTTTTGACAACTCAACTGTTTCCACAACTTTGTGTTCTGGAGATTTTAATCATTTTACATCTCTGAATGACAATATATCTTGTTTTATACTTTGAGAATCCCCACATTTTTTTGTTTAGATCAGAAAACCGCATCGGAAATCAGTTTCCGTCCTTTAATAGAGCATTGTTCAATTTCCAATAACCTCATAGTGTTGGAAAATCTGAGGGGTCTGTTTATCCGGACAAATAGCAGACTGGGGAAACGTAAGACATGATCAATCCACGATCAATCCACGATTTGAGCGTTACGTTTTTTATTTGACATAGTGATGTCCAAACCTCCTGCACATATCTGTACATACAGTACTGTGCATATCCGTCTATATGGTTTTCTTATAATAATTTCTTATAATATATTCTGTAAATAATCTGCAAACATCTATAGTATTCTTACTACTATTATAAAGTTACTGCTACTTCATTGCACATATCTGTAGCCTACATGTTGTTCATACATTGTTCATATGCTATATAGGCCTACTGCTAATACGCTGCACATATTTACCTTCTGGGTTTACCTTCTGTAAACCAGCTATTCTTTTCAATTTCTTGTCCTGTCCGTCTATAATTTATATATCACATTGCACTTTCCTGCTTTTTTTACACTTCTGGTTAGACGCAAACTGCATTTCGCTAACTTTGTACTTGTACTCTGCATAATGCCAATAAAGTTGAATCTAATCTAAGACCCAGCTATTCAAGTTGAATCTACTTGACAAATCACTGGCAAATTTGCAGTGCATGTATTCGAGTCCTACCGCACTCTTTGTGTTGCACCCTGTGCATGTAAAATGTGCTATATAAATAGGCTACTTACTTACTTACTTAACGGAGCGCACAAACTTTCTTTTCAAAATGGCGGACATAGCATTTTTCTCATTTTTATAGCGACGCAAGGGGTGATTGATGACATTTTTGGGGGTGTGTTAGTTTTTCACAGTGTTTCATTGGTTGATAACAGTTCAGGGGGGAGTGTTGTAACATAAAGACATAAAAAGCATCGGGTAGGTGTGTACCGAGTAACTAACTTTCAAGACAGTCAAACCAATAACTTGTCAAGAGTTTCTGGACCTGTATTTACAAGGATGGCCGAATCGCATACACCAAGAGTATCCGTTTCCAAGAAAAGAGTTACGCTCACGTCGGTTAGCAACAGGCTAATGGATCCTGAAATAACTTTTGCCATCCTAGAGTGCCCCCCACACTCATCTCTGTGGTCCATCGTGCAGAGGTCAGACTGTGAGGGTCCCTAATACAGTTCACTGATTCTTGGGAATTTGTATAAAACAGGTTTTAATTTTGAAAATAAAAAGTTTGTGAAATTATAAAATCTGAAGGTACATCATTATAGACCAAGGTATTGGCTGTTCAGCAATGTACTGGTGCAACCTCCTCATTTTATATTTTCCTATAAGTAAATTTATATCATTATATGGGAGAAAAATCACTTTCAGTGACATTATACACAATACTACACATGAATGCAGGTACAATAAATGATAACATTAAATCATCTTCATATTAAAAACACATTCATATCAAAACATCAAAGTATCTTGCATTCATATCAATATACTTATGCAAAACATGCTCTTTATGTAAGTGTAAATAATAAAACACTTTGATTTACAATATTTTGCCTGAGTAACCACATTGTGTATATGCAGAAGAAGAAAAAATGCATGATAGGTGGTCAACACTAATAACACTTTTATTTTATCTATATTACAGCAATATTTGACTTAGTGACATTTCACACAAAAAACCTTGCATGCTTTCAAGTTCATGTCAATGAGTGATGAAAATACACTCTCTGCTTACCGTCACCATTACAAATGCATAGAGAATGTTACAGAGAAAAGCTCCCAGCACTATTGCATCTTGTGCTTGATTTTACAAAATTACTTTTCAAAGTCATTGCAGTAACTTTGCAGAAGCTATTATCTATTATCTTATTTTCATGTTTGGATTCATAGCCATAGACCATAGAATTTAGGTGAATAATGTGTTTCTTTAAGTATGATGTAATGAGTCATTTAGCAACATTTTAGAGTAGTATCTCAGAAAACAATGCACAAGCCTTGGGAAACATGAGCAAGCCTGTAAAAACATACAATATGTTCATACCATCACCAATAAATAAATAAATCAGAAAACACACTCCAATCCTTCCAACTGGGTAGTCATCATCGGTGACTTTACATCATTTGAATACCTGTGTGTGCACACATTACTGCAAGTCTTCTCCTCAGATTTTATTATTGACAATTTACATGTCTTCAAAACATTCAGCTAAAGTCTTTCTTGAAGAGCTAGGTGATATGCTGTCAGTCATTTGCATAGAGTTTGACTGTCTTATCAGTCAGTCTTATCAGATTATATCAGAGGATCTAAACTTACATGTGGATAATCCTGAAAACAATTATGCCAAGGAATTAATGTACAGGGGGCCAACACACTCTCTCGGCCATACCCTCGACTTTGTTATCACAAAGGGTCTCAATGTCTCTACAACTGTTAAAGACCTGACCTTACCCGATCATTTCTGTGTTCTTTTATAATGTCTATGTTCCCAATAACATTTCTATGATGACAAAAAAAGGAGAATCATAAATGGCTCTCTTTGAGCAAGCACTTTCACAGACGTCAAGTCTACTTTCAGACGGTAGAAGACTAATTGGATGACTTTAACACAAAAATGGCAACCATTATGGATGACATTGCTCCATTACAATTCAGGAAAGTTAAGGACAAACAAAGCACCATGGAAGCAAAATCCAGCGGTTAAACTCCTAAAAAGAGAGTGTAGGAAGACCGAAAGAAAATGGCGTAAATACAAACTTCAGATCCGCATTGAGATCCATAAAGAGATGCTCCGCACATACAGTATAACTCTGACGTATGCAAAGGAAGATAGACTTTCTTTTCTAACATCATCAGTAGAAGTTAAAATAGAAGTTAACAAATCCCCCCTCAAAATAAATGCCTGAACTTCTCTCAACTAGTCATCTTTTTCAAAGGTAAAATTGACAAAATCAGTCAACATATCTGCTCAATTACTACTTCAACATCAGGAATTTCCAGCTACAAATAGAGGGAAACTTAACTTGATAGAGAACAGAGTTCAGCTTAGACTACAAAACACTTGAAAAAAACGGTACAGCTCTGTCGCCAAATGACTATGGTTCCCTAGAATTTCTTTGTCAGTGTATTGAGCAAATGAACAAATGGATGTCTCAAAATTTTCTTCAGCTGAACAAAGACAAGTAATAATATTTGGTAAAATGGAGGAAAGACTTTGGGTTGCCACACTCCTTGACACAAAAGGGTTGAAAGCAAAGTATACTGTTAGAAATATGGGTGTATTAATTGACAGTGATATAAATTTCAACAGCCACATGAAAGCAATAACTAGTGTAAATCAGCTTTTTACCGTCTCAAAAATATTGGCAAATGTTTGACATGTCAGTTCTCATTTGCACCGCTGGTTAGATGAAAAATAATATTTCACCCGTGCAATGACAATAAAGTTGAACATACTCTAATCTAAAAACTTAGAAATATGAACTAAACGTGAATTTAATCTTAGTGGAACAAAATCTTCAGCACATCTTCTACTTACTCAAAAATATATGAACTGACTTACAATGCGTATAAGAAAAATGAACCGCTTCATTCTCAATACCAATTTCAAATTTTTGTCTGAAATTGCACAGCGCCTGCTTCAGAGGCCACCTAGTTGGGCCTATCCAATGCTTGACCTCTTTGGACACTGTAGTTAGACAGAGACACTGTAGTTTCTTTGGAAACAATCAGAATAACTGTACTGACACAGAGTTACAAAGGCTAGAATATAGATTTTTTTTTTCTGTCGGATTACAAGCATCTCTGAACTGACCACATTTCAACCCTCTAGGTCACTTGATACGACTTAGAAACACAACTGAGCCCTAGCACCAGGTATTGTGGAGCTGTGTGCAACAGTAGATCAATATAGAATGAAAATGTGGGTACCATTATTTGCCAAGATATGCTCATGCGTTTCGTAAAATGCCCTATGGAAACTTCCCCATAGGACTATTGGTTATCCAAAATGCATACTGACAATCAAATGCTTACATGCATATGAACCCCTTTTGTGTAGAAGCATAATCTTGGTCTCAAATGAAAGATAACACTCTGAAGTTTCTTGTAGACTATTTGAATTGTATGTCAGGGTTTCTGATATAGAATGACTACGCAAAATATGGAACAATTACACAAAAGTCTCATTTTGTTCCATTTTCTTTGTTGCTTCAATGGGTGTGTATAAGATGGACTATACATCTGCACATCGAATATTGGATAAAACAGCATGAAGATTCCATTTCTATGGATTCCTGTGAATATGTCAAGACCCAATATGCTGAATCTACTTATTGCTAAGGATATACACTACAGTTAGAAGATAGGGAAGCACCAAAGGTGATAGAGGGGGGAGGAGGGCATTTTTGATGAAATTTAAGTGAGACATAGTAAGATTAATCTGACAATGTAAAGCACTATACAGATTGTACATGAAAAGTTGTCATGTTTGGATTCCCAAGAGTCCAAGCTTTCAAATGGTGTATACCATTACCATGCTACATAGCAATACGGTGCATACAATTGGTTTAGAATGTTGGGGGAGGTGGGGGAGGGGGGATAACCGTCTCGCCAGCGGGACACTGAAGACGGAGTAGCATGACCTCTCTTTCTGATACCCGTTGAAAAGTTGAACTGCATGGAACTGACAGGGATTATTTTTTTGTTTTTTATAAATTCAACAACAAAATAGCATGGCATATCATACCATACTGATAGATTTTGCTCTTCTCAAACACAATGTAGCCGGGTGAGATTTTTACAACTACATGACCTTTTATCAATCCAGTTGCAGTAGCCCTAGATCCCAACCATGATTTTGAATTGATTTTATTCCGATGAAACAGAATTTATGGCTGGTGCTACAAAACTTTCAACCTCTGTAGCACCGGTGTTACTTGCAAAAAAGTTAACGTACAGCCCTGATCATGCTTACTGCATGCATCCACATACCAGGTTTCTTTCACCAACACTAATGTTATAACGTTACCATCCTTTTTGAATTAGCGCATATGTTTGGCTTACCATGTTAGTCTATGCTCATATCTATGAGCTAACACTGCTAGTTAGGAAAATGATAGCTAATGTTTGTGAAAGCTGGCTTCCACAAAAAACTTAACATTTACATGGGAAAAGATAGATAAAACACACAAAACATCCTTTCCTTAACATCTATAACAATAGTCAATTAGCATTTGAACAATAGCATTTGAACACCATTTAATGATAGCCTATTGCTAATTGAACCAATATGTTTCTTATTGAATGTTTGCCACAGTGCTCACAATTGTTATTTGTTATCTGTTCTTCACGTCATAAATACAGTTTACAATCCAGTTTTCAGAACAATACAATGTATTATTATGAATTAGCATGAGTAGGGGCACTAGATGACGGTTTAAGATGATGTCAGTGATGCATAATTCCTACTGGTAATGACTTTATTTTTTACTATGATTATTTAATATTTGATGATGGGTACTTTTAATAATGATATTGCTTAATTGTACCTTATATTCCTTGAAAAATGTTTATCTCAGTGCTCAGGATTATTTAACCATTGGTCCAAAAAATAACAAAGTTGTTAAGCAAGAAGCTATTGACTTGAGTGGTATAAGTTTTGGAATTGTATGTTGTAATGAGGCCACTGTCACCGCCATCAGATTAGTGCCCACAGTCAGTTCTAAAGTCACCACCGGGAGTTTTTATTTGTTTTAAATGAATAAGCTTACAATATGTTTCTTCAGTGCTGTTGAGTTATTAAAGTAATAGTCTCTTTTAATACAAAAAATATGTTTGTTGAAGAATTTTGCCCCATGGTCCGTTTGCATGCAATTTCTGAGGTCAACTCTTTATACAATTATTATTTTCATACATACCCAGGTATATTTGCTAAAAATGTCTATGTGTGTGAACGTATATTTAAAGTTATCATTCTACTTTGAGTATATAGGCATATCCACCAAGTCTGCTTGAAACTGTTTCAAAACAATTATCTTGCAATTAACATGCATATTTTTGTGAAGTGTATAAGAATCCTCGACAGATAACCAGTCGGTGACATCTTTGTCAGACAAACGTACACCTGTATCTTTAAATACAGCTTCTTTTAATCTTGTTTTATCGTTGAAAGACCCCTCACTGGATGGTGTATAGTAAACCGCATTTAGAGGGTCCGTCATGATAACCTTTTCACCAAATATTGATTTTGATAACATTTATTGTCACCCACACAAACACATTTACAATGGTAAAGTATCAAACTAGTTTAAAAGCTATCTATAAATACAAAAAACACATTTTCATACAAATTAATGATACAAACATCTACAGTATATGTACATACAGCTATTATATGTTGTCTATGATATGTTTTTTCAAATTTCACATACTGTTACGTGATATGGTTTGTTAATGGAGGCCCCTACTCTACATACAATAGGTTAGAGCAGTCTTCAGACAATGACCTAGCAAGCATTATTTGTTTTTAAGGGCATTAAGCACTGCAAATTCTATGGTAGGCTATAACAGAATCTTGAAAAGTCAGAATCTTTTGATTGCCTGTTTCTAACACAATGATCTTTTGAAAAAAGTATTTTTCACACCAACAGTCCAGAGCTTTAATCCAGAGCTTCAGCAATGTTTTCCTTGATTGTAATGTTTCATACACAAGGGCCTCTACAGCACCCCAGGAATTTTGAGGGTTTGCATGAATTCCTTACGTCTGGAAAACACTCGTGATGACTTGTAACAATTCTGGCTTAAAAAGTCTCTGTTTTTTAGATCCCCTATGTGCTTCTGCTAGTAGTAGGCATCCGGACTTCACCGCCGAAACAATTCTCACATAACTTCTCAGCGATGATATGCTGTAGAATGCTGCACACACACGCCTTTAGGATGTTGTAAGGTAGTGACAACCAAATCCGGTAGCTTCAGAGGATTCACAGGTATTTGTTGACGAGACAATCATTGGTGTTTCAGCATTTTCTTCTTCTTGTATGTCTGTCATTTCGTTAAGTCAAACATACTCTTCAGCCATTTCAAGTTTCAAGTTATCGCTGAGACTGAAGTGACCCTTTGCATGCTCACTGTTTAAGCTTCGTAAACGAGGGGCGTTGATTCCAAAGCTGACGATTCACAATTGCTGGCTAGATCAAGGCAACGCATCGGGAAAAGACGCCTCTTGATCCTTTGGTATCTATCCAAGCCAACACTACATTTGAACAATCTATCAACCTTTTTGAAAACATTACTTAAAACAAGCATGTCTTTCCATAGATACCTCACTTTAGGACCTTGTACGAATTTCTCTACATCATTTTCTGCAGTAAATATTGCTTCAGCATATGTTGCTATTCTGTAGTCATCACTACACAGATGAATGAACCCCTGTGGTTCTATTTCAAGACAATTAGCATAAATATGGTAACATTTGGTATAGACCGAACTATTCCATGATGCTGTGAAGGTGCTATCCGAAACAGGTAGTTCAAGATCACTCCAAATATCCCTAAACATTATCCAATCGACAGCACAAAATGAGATGTGTAGCATCCCCTCTGAAAACACCAAATACGGTGAAGCCAAAACATATAGCTTCACACTGCATTCTTCTTTGTCAAAAACATAGCCTCCTATGCGACCATCACTCAACATCCATTGGTATTCCAGAGCATTGCTCGGTTTATGAAAAAAGTTTACGAATGTTTCCGGCTTTCCTCTTTTTGGTGCAAAAGTTATTTCAGGATCCATTAGCCTGTTGCTAACCGACGTGAGCGTAACTCTTTTCTTGGAAACGGATGCTCTTGGTGTATGCGATTCGGCCATCCTTGTAAATACAGGTCCAGAAACTCTTGACAAGTTATTGGTTTGACTGTCTTGAAAGTTAGTTACTCGGTACACACCTACCCGATGCTTTTTATGTCTTTATGTTACAACACTCCCCCCTGAACTGTTATCAACCAATGAAACACTGTGAAAAACTAACACACCCCCAAAAATTTCATCAATCACCCCTTGCATCGCTATAAAAATGAGAAAAATGCTATGTCCGCCATTTTGAAAAGAAAGTTTGTGCGCTCCGTTAAGTAAGTAAGTAAGTATTTATTTATATAGCACATTTTACATGCACAGGGTGCAACACAAAGAGTGCGGTAGGACTCGAATACATGCACTGCAAATTTGCCAGTGATTTGTCAAGTAGATTCAACTTGAATTGCTGGGTCTTAGATTAGATTCAACTTTATTGGCATTATGCAGAGTACAAGTACAAAGTTAGCGAAATGCAGTTTGCGTCTAACCAGAAGTGTAAAAAAAGCAGGAAAGTGCAATGTGATATATAAATTATAGACGGACAGGACAAGAAATTGAAAAGAATAGCTGGTTTACAGAAGGTAAACCCAGAAGGTAAATATGTGCAGCGTATTAGCAGTAGGCCTATATAGCATATGAACAATGTATGAACAACATGTAGGCTACAGATATGTGCAATGAAGTAGCAGTAACTTTATAATAGTAGTAAGAATACTATAGATGTATGCAGATTATTTACAGAATATATTATAAGAAATTATTATAAGAAAACCATATAGACGGATATGCACAGTACTGTATGTACAGATATGTGCAGGAGGTTTGGACATCACTATGTCAAATAAAAAACGTAACGCTCAAATCGTGGATTGATCGTGGATTGATCATGTCTTACGTTTCCCCAGTCTGCTATTTGTCCGGATAAACAGACCCCTCAGATTTTCCAACACTATGAGGTTATTGGAAATTGAACAATGCTCTATTAAAGGACGGAAACTGATTTCCGATGCGGTTTTCTGATCTAAACAAAAAAATGTGGGGATTCTCAAAGTATAAAACAAGATATATTGTCATTCAGAGATGTAAAATGATTAAAATCTCCAGAACACAAAGTTGTGGAAACAGTTGAGTTGTCAAAAGAGAATAGCCTAAAATTACAACCTGAGGAGATTTATTTGACTAAAGGGGGCTTCGTAAGATCGTGGAGCAAATTTTTAGAGAACGGTGTGAGCAGAACTGTTGTTACAGTTTTTTTTTCCTTCCATTGCTTAAGCAGAATTTTGAAATTTCAAATTCAAATTTTTTTTTCCGAAAAACACAATTAACACACAGCCGCCACAGCCAAATAACAGAATCCCTCGGATCTTTTACAAAATGAAACACTTGTTTTAAAATGAAACTCTATTTTGTTGTCAAATCACAAACACACCAAATGATCCGATTACACTTGAATCATGTACACACAGTAATGTACACTGTAAAATCTGATGTGTTAACTATACAACTACACTTTAAACAATTTGGAAACCGATTGCCTGGAAAAGACAAGTAAAGGAACTTATTTATGTAAGTTATACTAAGTAAGTAAGTCAAGTAAGTATTACTCGGTGCACATAAACATTTTACAAAAAAAAACATCTGAATCTGACAATGTGAATCTGTCAATTTGATTGTGAATTCTGTTCAGAAATGAACGCACGCAAGAATGCTTACAGCAATGATGAATGAATGAAATGCCCACCATTCCATGAAGAAAGTGTAACATTATGGAAATGAGCCTTATTAGGCTTATTATTAAGGATTGAACGAGAGAGTTTATTATTTTATACAGTTTATTATCACAAGTAGGAATGGATAAAATGTTGAAGGTCGCCAAATAATACTGTCCGGAACAGCAAGGCCTCACTATCACACGGAAACACAGAGCATCAGACGCCTCAATCTCTAAACTGAAGAGTACACGTGAAACCTCACCAAATTCACACTAGAGGCTAGCTTTAGGCAAGTGCCAGACCATTCAAAAAACAACCAGTCCCTTCAAAACAAGGTAGAATGCTACGTTTAGTGGAATTCCGTGTTCATTTTGGGGCTATAATGAGGGTTCGGCGCTATGTATAAAGAATGTGTGAGGCAGAAGACAAGGACACAAGGAATCAGTGACACAAGGAATGTAACGACGCAGTCTTTTATTGACAACTGACATCCAATCTCAATATTAACTGTTGAATATAAAATGTTTGCTTTAGTTAAAGTAGTGAGGCTGATATGTCTACAGTATATACTCAAATACAATCTGGCTTTATGAAAAATCAGAAAAATTGATTATTAAAGATAGATTATGCAGATGCAGGCCTTAATATGCCTATAAACCCTATAGGGTATTTTACACAATCTAACATACATTTCTCATGCAACCCCTTAAGGCTAACTCCAACATCACCTTCTGCACAAACTAAAAATGTGTATTAAAAGCCTGAGTTTCATACATGCAGGGTGCACACTCTGTAATGTTTGTGGTAAATCTTGTCATTATATGAATGAAAACAGTTTAGCATTACATTCTATGTCAATGCAAAATTGTGGAAGTTAATGTGCTATATAAGGTGTATTAACAACTGGAATAATTACTTAATAATCTTTAAGTAGCCTAAGCAAGCAAGTTAGTTTGAAGCTCAAGTTAGTTTGAATGACTACATTTTGTTGTGTGTGTGTCTGTATACATGTTCATATGGATGTGTGTGTGTGTGTTTGTTTGTGAGTGTGTGAGTAACAACAACTTTCGTATGAATTTACAACTCAGAATATTATACAATATACAGTACAACAAACTTTAACAAGTTAATGTACTTACTTTTTCTAAGGCAACAGGTTTTCACAGTTTTTTAAGTAAAGCGAACTAATCACAATTTACACTGTAGCCTTTTTCCTCATCGTCACCCACTTGACGAGAGAGTGTAAAGAAAGACGGCGGAGCTTCATTCTTCAGGCAACAAAAACACCTGATAGACAACGTTCTCATCATTTGTAGGTACAGAGCACCACACCGCAGAGATACTCTCTTCTCCCTCCGTTTTACCTTTCAAACAGTTACCGATGATTCCTTGACACGTTTTAAAGTCATAAGATCTCAAAATGATGGGGTCCTTTGGAGGAGCTCCCTCGATCTGTTGTTCAGTCATAGTAGACTATAGGTCTACAGACTCAGTTGGCCCAATTGAAAATGAAAGTCGTAGCCTAAAATGATATTACACCATCTCTCTTTTCCTCCTAACTCGTTGGGAGGAGGATCTTGATATCTGGAGGTAAAAATGGGCTTCGGTTTTTTCCTTGCCGGAGCGTTCGCCAGGTCTTCGTCAGGTTTAGAAATCCTGTTTTGAGGAGTGCCTGCTCCGCTAGACGGCCCCGCAACAGCATCCATATCAATAGTGAGCGCCTCTTCCTCACTGCCGCTAGCACTGCCGCTCTTTCTCTCTAGCTCTTTTATCCTCTTTGTGTTTACGAGCCTCTGCGTGTCTTAATGCTTAAAGAATACCTAGGTTTGCAACATAGGCTACATGTATGTAATCCTACACTACCCCTATTGTGCTTGAACTTTTCAATCGCAGGGCATAAGGCTTAAAGCTGAATTTTAAAAAGGTTACCCAGTGCCCGTTTGCATCTGCTCCTTTTATCCTCTCTGTTTTTACGACCCTCGTCCTTGATGGCGCAGCGTGTCTTAATGCTTAAGGAATGTCTGCGTTTGCAACATAGGCTACATGTATGTAATCCTACACCACCCTCTATTGTGCTTGAACTTTCAATCGCAGGTCATAAGGCTTAAAGCTGAATTTTAAAAAGGTTACCCAGTGCCTGTTTGCATCTGCTCAGCCATTTTCACACAATGGCTAGCCTAGGTTTCACCTCTTATGCGCGCTGATGCTGCAGAGAAGGAGAATTTTAAAAAGGTTACCGGGGCTCGATTGCACCTGCTCCTTTTATCCTCTCTGTGTTTGCGAACCTCGTGCTTGATGACGTAGCGTGACTCGATGGTTAAGGAATGCCCCTACGTTTGCAACATACATGTGCATGTGCAAGGTCAACCTCTACCCCCTGCTGTGCCTGTACAGTCAGCCTCTAGCCCGGCCCACAGGCATTTTTTGATTCCTCCCCATTTGTTTGATCACGCCCCTAATCCTTCCCGCTTTTTCAGTCACTTTCAGCCAAACCGTCGGAGGGAGAAGACGTGCGACTAAGAGCTCCAGACTTCAGGCTCTCTCTCTCTCTCTCTCGCGCGCGCAGAGTCCCATCCCAGGGACTCTGTCTGTCTGCCTGCCTGCCTGCCTGCCTCTGCCCGCTACTAGGTCCGGGTAATCCTAAGGAATCCTAAGGAATCCCAAGCTCCCCCAGAGTTCAGAGCCCTCGCAAGCCACGCACGCCGCACAGGCCCCCGGCAACAAAAGTTAACTGTTCAACACGGTTGTCCCTCTCACACACTCTCTGGTTGTGCTTTACAGACTTTTATTTTAATTTCTTTTTATTTTTCAATAATACATTTTACAAACTTCTTATACATTTTAAAAACTAAAAAAATGACTTCTTTTATACATTTTTACAAAAAAACTCTACACTTTTTACGGTTTCAAGGCACAAAGCAAAGTTACGCCGATGTTGCTGAAAGTTCCAGAAAAACAAGAACGGTCCCGCCCCTTTGTATGATGTCATAAGACACGCCTGCAGAAAATAAGACCTCCCCATCATGACGTCATAAGATACGCCTACCTCACGTGATCAAGAATGATCTGGAAGGTAACGCCCCCCTGAATCAGCGAATTTATAATTTGACCTCTGACCTTAATTAGGGGGCCCCCCATCCATCATCTTGACAGAAGGTGGATGTTATATCTCTCTCACATGCACAAACACAGGCACATACGCAGGCACACACACAAGCACGCACACACACACACACACACACACATAAACATAAACATGTACACGCACACATGCACACAAGAATTTCTCAGAATTATGAACAGGCAAGATGGGGGTGGGGTTGTATAAAATGAATTTTACATGTGAAATCTATGAACTAATCTTGTTTAGCAGATACCAGTGAGAATTGAGTGTGGATAATGCAATTTAGTGAGACAGTTAGAATCATATAGGCCTTTCAGCGTGATTTATTTTTGTGGAAATGTGCTGGACTGGGCGGCGATCATATTTTGTACCACTCTGCGGTACATCTAGTTTAAGTCTTGTGTTACCAGAGTGCGTCTACCGATTCTCTGGTGTTACGTTGAAACTATTCAGTTTGGTGCAACCCGATACATTTTAGTAGCTCGTAAACTTCAACGTAGTTTACGTTAGAACTAAGATGGAACTTACGTTCAACTGGTGCAACCGGCTGCAGGATATAGAGCACCAACTTTTTTTTGAGCAAGCATTGATTATGCGTGACACAGTCTCAATTTGCGGGACGCATGAATTGGGCTTCAAACGCTGTGCCCCGCAAGTTAATTAAGGCCCCCTCAAGCTAATGCCAGGTAGGCCTACAGTATACAGCAGGAGTAGGCAATCTGCAGCCCTTTAGCTCCTCTCTAGTGGCTCCCTGGTTTTCTCTAAAAATGGAAGTTATAAAATATTTCTAACAATTTCATATAGTCGTTAAGCTTCAAGCTGTCCCAACACATTAACATTTAGTGAAAATATTACACTGTACAATACAGCATACAGAGTATGGTGAGTATGCCATATGCCTGAGGCTGATAAAGATAAAGATGTTAAAACTGATTTCTTTTAAATGGTACTAATATATTTGCAGCCCCAGACTAGCCTAGAAATCTGGACGCGCCTCTAGCTGCAGCAAATTACATTTGCTGCCAGGGCTAGTCTAGCAACTCTCCGTTGGCTTGTGAGCTACAGAAATCGAAACTCAATCAGGCCAATGAAATCGTGTATAGAGTCGTGGGATAGAGAGGTGGGCTTAACATAATGATTGATGGCAGAGTTGCAACGGTTTGGCTTGAATTCCCTGCTACTTGAAAACAAATAAGATGGATGTTGCTGTTGGCGAACAGTGTGACACGAGTTAAGCTTTTATTAAGTTGGCAAACGTTTGAACTAGCCAACTAGCTCCGCTGGTGGGAAACGCATGGGACTCATAGCGCTGCCGCTGTCCTATTGCGTGCAGAGGGAATTTGAAAGACAACTGATTATCCCGCCCCTCGGACTGAGCACTGCGAACGGTGAGTGCCCAGACCCTACATTTTAATGTGGGTCTGGCTCGTCAGGCTAGCCCCAGACAGATTTATTTTTTATTTCTGGTCAAAAAAATGGCCCTTTCAAGAGAAAAGGTTTCCGACCCCTGGTATACAGTTATTGCGACAGTGTCTCATAGCCTAAAACCAAATTACCCTTCAGGGTATGAGAAATGGAAAAAGAAACTTCACAAGAATGAACAGCTGGAACAGCAGTCGGATAAACTTGTGTTAGTTCCTTGGTTTGTCCAGCGTGTGTTGTTGGCCTAACAGGGAAGTGAATCCCCTGATCTGTCTGAAGCTTGCCAACCTTACCCAGCCAGAGTACTTTGCAAAAGTTGTGAAATATAACCGCATATTTCGTTTTTTGAATGCCGGCAACTGGCAACATTTTTTGAGAAAAAAGAACACATCTTTGAATGCGTAGATAATAACGTGTGTGCTCGAGATGAAATTGGTGTTTCCATAGAAACATGTGAGGACCCATCTAAACTAACGGGTGATTTCACTCTTCCCATATAATATTACAATATTTCAGTCAAGCTAGTTGGTTGAACGTACAGTATGCAAACTGGAAAGTAGCCTAATGGATTAACTTTGATTTGCTGTGCTGCATATTGGACAATACATGCACATAGTAAATTATATGAAGTATTACAATGTTAGTTTAAAGTATTGAAGGAAAGTGTGTGTGTGTGTGTGTGTGTCTGTGTGTGTGTGTGTGTGTGTGTGTGTGTGTGTGTGTGTGTGTGAGTGAGGCGATGGTAGCATAGAGGTTAAGGACCTGGTCCTGGTCATGCAAAAAGTTGTGGGTTCAATGTCCATATTCAATCCCCATGTAATATAATTGACATATGTAACTGACTAGCATTTGCTAAATGAATAAATGTAAATGTCTGTGAGAGATGGACGAAATAACACAGAGAAAACTATGTCAGCCTTTCGCTAAACTATATATTTCTGTTACATAGGTGCAGCAATGCAAAACAAGGTCCCCATGCAGCTTACAATGCCTATAAGGAATTTGTGTGTAAGGACCAGGGGTTAAAGTGTGTGTGTGTGTGGGGGGGGGGGGGGGGGGATTGATGAGTGAAAATGTATTTACTATTCTTATTTTGTCACAAACTGTAGTCTTGTTTTGTAAAAATGAAGATGTTGCTAAAATGCTACAGCAAAAATGAAGTGGACTACAACGTGCAGCTTGCCTGGTGCATTACATTACAGTTATAGTACCTAAAACATCTGATTTATACCATCCATCCAATTGTGGCTGCCAAACCCTTCTGTAATCGACATGTTAACTTTAAAGTATAACATGAAGTATGCGAACCCATGCTAAAGTTGACTAAAAAGAGGAATAAAAAAATCTTGGATATTGATCATAATGCCTTAATTAAAAAAATTAGGAAAAATCCGACCTTTAATGACACCAATTTTTATAGTGAATGAATAATGTATCGTAAATAAATAAATGTTCTTCCTTAAAATACAGGCAAACATACACACTGATTTTATTAAAAGGATATTAACGCGGGGACTCGCGAGCATGATTCCTGAAACCCTGTTCATTCACGCATAGGGATTTTTTCGGTAACACGTTATAATAACTACACAAAATTCATAATTTATTAAGCCTTTACTACTTATTAGTTAATGGTTTGTTCATCATTAGTAATTTATTGTTCATACATAATTTATCATCAGTATAGCATTTGTTCACACAGTTATAAATGCTTTGTTCATAGTAAATAAGCCTATATCTAAAATGTTTTATACATTATTGTTAATACTTAATAAATGGTTGCCTAGAAATCTAGACGCACCCTAGCGGCAGCAACCAATAGGCGGGCTTAACATAATGATTGATGGCTTGAATTCCGTGCTACTTGAAAACAAAGAAGATGGATGTTGCTGTTGGCCAACAGTGTGACACGAGTTAAGCTTGTTTTAAGATGGCAAAAGTTTGAACTAGCCAACTAGCTCCGCTGGTGGGAAAACGCATGGGACTCAGCGCTGTCCTATTGCGTGCAGATGGAATTTGAAAGACAACCGATTATCCCGCCCCTCGGACTGAGCACTGCGAACGGTGAGTCCCCAGACCCTACATTTTAATGAGGGTCTGGCTTGTCAGGCTAAATAAATGGTGCAATAATGTGTTTTTGATGAAGTAATATTTCCATTATTTGTTACATACACATGCACTAATGATTAGTTAGGGTGAGGATACATATTTTATAAACCACTTCTTAATACTATAATTAACTCAGGAGTTACAAGAGGTTAGTTAATGATATTTTGTGAGCATGTGTATGTAACCACTGTTAAATAATGGACATATTACTTCATCAACAAAATAATATTGCATCATTTCTTAAGTATTAACAACAATTTATAAACATATTTTAGATATAGGCTTATTTACTATGAACAAACCATTTATAACTGTCTGTACAAATACTTTATGTATGAGAATTAATATAAATGCAATGCTTTACAAATGATGAACAAAGCATTTTGTAAGGGTTTGCAACTGGTTTATAATGGGGAAATGATTTAATTTACAAGTGGTTGTTTCATTATTTATTAAGTATAAATCATGTACTTACAAACATATTTTTTGGATAGGCTTATTTATGAACAAACCATGTATAACTATGTCAACACATGATTTACTGATGATAAATTATGTATGAACAAGAAATTACCAATGATGAACAAACCATTAACTAATAAGTAACAAAGGCTTAATAAATAATGAATTGTGTGTAGTTATTATAAAGTGTTACCGCATGTCTACCACACTCTATTGGCTGCAAGGTAATTAATTATTCATGAGGATGTCCAGAAAACCACAAGGGGGCGCTAAATCTGCCAAAATGGACTGTTTTATTCTCCAACCAAATGATAGGGTTGTAACTGGGCTTGTGAAATGACATCTGAGCATTTCTTGGACTGACCTAAGTTGCATACCTTCTGTGTTAACATCACAGAACAAGGTAAAATGCTGTGTTCAACCATTCTGTCACCCTTTTAAGATGAAAGTAAATTTAAACTTATTTTTTTATTATATATTATTTTCTGTTGTTTGTAACAGTACTTTCACACACACAAAATCCAAGAACTGATTATAACATTCTGGCTTCTTAATGACAATTTGTTGTTATCTATGGTCATATGAAGCATGCCTCCTGCCAGATAAGAATAACTTATTTGTTCTATGTGTCGGAAATTTGTCTTGGGCAAGGAGAGGTACCGCCACTGACATGCAAGACAGAGTCAAACATACAGGCTAAACAGACACATTTGTCCCTCTCTTGCATGTAAATGGTTAGGGTTAGGGTTAGTGTTTGGCCATTTGAAAATGGTCTGCAAAGAAATGGGTCTCAGACAGACCTACAGGGAGAACTCAAAGATTTGAGATTTCTTTTTTTGTTGGTTCATGTGTAGTATAGACCTGGATACAGTGTGCTTTTTATCTAAATAGGCCGCTGTTCTAAAAGTCGTTCCGACGCTGACAGGAAATGGCAAGAAGTACGCTGCTGGTGTTGCTCCTACTTTGTGTGCATGGTATGCAGTGTTTTCACACATCCTTACAGCAGTTTAGTTTGAATAGTTGAGTTGTGAAAAACAGCGAAGAACTGTTAAGAAGTTGGTATAGTTTGGTCTCTGTCCCATTGAACTCGATAACGGAGAAGACCATTGAACGGAGGTTTACAAATTACATTATGATTAAGTGAACACCATTACTTTTACATCTTTGTAAGTCAATATATTGCTTTGTTCAGGGTCTGATAGTCATATAAATATGCCAGTGATGTTGCTGGATGAAACAGATCACGATTGCATATTTAGAAAGCTATTAAAACGGGGGATAACGACACTAATATTGTTAGAGCAGCTAAGCTTCTAGATCGTATTGTTAGCATTGCTGTAAATTAACACCCATAAGTATTTCTGGGATAAAATATTGCAAAGCGATTTGGTCACTTCATTTGGCATTCGCTTATCAGTTGTAACATAGCTGGGACTGAAAACAGAATGATTTTCATTTCGGTTCGCTCTGACCAAAAACATTTTTTCATTCCTGTTCCAGTGTTCCAAGGCTTCTCCTCTAAACCGGTCAAAGCATTATAGAAGAACGCTTAATAACATTCCTTTAAAAATTATATTGTCTTGGCCGGTGGCACAATACTATACGTTTTTTTTTTTGCCCAAAAGCCTTAAAGCTTAAATCAAAGCACATTCAATATTAAGGCTAACTGTTAAAATCACTGCTTGAATTCAGGCGTGGGGTGAGATTTATAAGTAGGCAAGTAGGCCTATATAACATTCAATCTTAAAATATGTCAGATAGCTAACTTCCGGCACAGAAAATGTCCTTGCTTTAGGCTCTGTAATAGCCTAACCTATGTGTGGTGCTACCAACTTGACAGGCCTATAGATATTTTCGTAGTGTCTTACAAAATGGCTACATACTTGGAAAAGTCAGGTAGATAGTGTTGGATATGACAATCCTTTTATCAACTAATAGTTCTAGCCTATTATACAGGGCAGACACTGATTCATAAAATCTGACTAAATTCATCCTATAGGGGTCTGGGGAACACTGTGTAGGCAGGTGACTTTTTTCAAGTCTATAAATTTCAAACAAAGGTTAATCGGAACGATAAATACCGTTATTAATCTGTTATCTAAAATTGAGTTAAAATAATGTTTTCTCTCCAGAACAAGTGAAATTGGTTTTGTTTCCGTTTCCAGTTAGGTTCATCCAAAAACTGTGTTCGTTTCCGGTTTTCGTTCTTTGAACCATTTCTAATCCCTGTAACATATAGTCAAAACGTTATCCATATCATATCAGAACATGAAATAATAACTAGCAGTCGTACATTATTATTAGCTATCCTAGCAAACGTTATCCTAGCACCTAGGACTAATGTTAAATTTGTCGGTTTGTACGCTGTCAGCGAATAAGTAAGCTTACTTCCTACATATCTTAAGTTAAAGAATGGAAAACATTTGAACGGTATTTTCCATTTACATTCAGGTTGTGTTTTATTTTCATAATCTTTGTTCAGTGAATACATACAACCATCAGTTTGTTTGTTAACAGAAATTTTGTGATTATGACGCTCAGGCCTATGAACTATAAGTTTGCCCGCAAACTCTCATCTTGGTGTGGAAGTAGATAGCTCAGTGGTTAGCGTCATGGTTTAATGCGTGGGAGACTGGGGTTTGATTCCTGTGTATAGTGTTTTGGCAGAGATAAGTAGAAGTGTAAGTGAACATGTGTACTAACGTCTCTGCAGAGAAGGCGCAGAATTTGAAGAAGAAATCAGTTCTCAAAGGGAAGTTTTGATTGCAACAATTAGCTACAGTAGTTCAAGCACCAGGGTGTAAATAGCACACATTACTGTATACACCAGGGTATGAATAGCATCCACTTCTACACCGTGTTTCAAATTATTATGCAAATTGGATTTAAGTGTCATAAACATTTATTTTTTTGTTTTTCAATTAAACTCATGGATGGTATTGTGTCTCAGGGCTCTTTGGATCATTTAAATCAATCTCAAACACCTGTGATAATTAGTTTGCCGGGAGAGCCCAATCAAAGGAAAACTATTTAAGAAGGATGTTCCACATTGTTAAGCATGCCATAGGTTTCAAGCAATATAGGAAAGAAAAAGGATCTCTCTGCTGCTGAAAAGCGTGAAATTGCGCACTACCTTGGACAAAGTATGAAAACATTAGATATTTCCCGAAAACTTATGCGTGATCATCGTACTGTGAAGAAATTTGTCGCTGATTCAGACCACAGGTGGGTTTGTGCAGACAAAGGCATTATAAGGAAGGTTTCTGCCGGACAAATTCATAAGATTAAGAGAGCAGCTGCTAAAATGCCATTGCAAAGTAGCAAACAGGTATTTGAAGCCGCTGGTGCCTCTGGAGTCCCGCGAACCTCAAGGTGTACTGTAGGATCCTCAAGAAGTTTGCAAGTGTGCATAAATCTACTATTCGGCCACCCCTAAACACTGCTCACAAGCAGAAACGGTTGCAGTGGGCTCAGGAATACATGAAGATTCGTTTTCAGTTTTATTTACGGATGAGTGCCGTGCAACCCTAGATGGTCCAGATGGATCGAGTAATGGATGGTTGGTGAATGGCCATCATGTCCCAGCAAGGCTGAGACATCAGCAAGGAGGTGGCGGAGTCATGTTTTGGGCTAGAATAATGGGGAGAGAGCTGGTAGGCCCCTTTAGGGTTCCTGAAGGTGTGAAAATGACCATGGCAAAGTATGTAGAGTTTCTGACTGACTACTTTCTTCCGTGTTACATAAAAGAAGAACCAGAGCAAAATCATCTTTATGCATGACAATGCAACCATCTCATGATGCAAAGAATACCTCTGGGTCATTGGCTGCTATGGGGATAAAAGGAGAGAAACTCATCTTCCCATCTTCCCCTGACCTCAACCCTATTGACAACCTTTGGAGCATCATCAAGCAAAAGATCTATGAGGGGGGAGGCAGTTCACATCCAAGCAGCAGCTCTGGGAGGCTACTCTGACATCCTGCAAAGACATTAAAACAGAAACTCTTCAAGAACTCACAAGTTCAATGGATGCAAGAATTGTGAAGGTGATATCAATGAAGGGGTCCTATGTTAACATGTAACTTGGCCTGGTATGTTTTTGATTGAAATAACTTTTGATTTAATTTATATGACCTCCTAATGCTGCAAATTCAACAAATTACCATTTTTAGTTTTTTACAACCTATAAAATGTCTTGAAACTCTGTTGTGCATAATAATTTGGAACAGTGCATTTTGAGTTTTTTATTTGAAAAAAATACTGTTATCATTGGGAGGTTTATTCAATAAAATTTGAACGGTTGATGACATGAACATTTTACTGACTGTCTTTTGCATCAACTATTTAGGAAAATCTGAGAAAAATGTCATTTGCATAATAATTTGGAATGCAGTGTTATAATACAGTGATGCAAACAGCATACCTTATTCAGAGTATCTATTTGCACCCTTGCTACAAATAGCATAGGCCACACAGCTGAGCTAATTACACCCTGTGACATAGCAATAAAAACACGTTGCTCTTTTTTATTATTATTATTACATTGTGTGTGTATTACATCAATATGCCTGGGTAAATGCACAGGGAAGCAAATAGCATACACTGATATTTGTACCAGACAGGGTATTAGAGCACATTCTTGTGTGCACCGGGGTACAAATAGCATTCACTTCTAATTGCACCAGGGTACGAATAGCATACACTGCTAATTGTACCAGGAGTGCAAATAGCCTCACCCAATACCTTTTCCCAGGATTACATTGCCACTAGACAGAGATATTTGAGCCTTTTCCCTTTGTTCATGCTGACATCAGATTAATTGCCATCTGAAGGATGCTCCTGCCTGACAAACTGTTAATGCCTTTGTAGAACCTCTAGAATGGGAGCCATCACTTTCCAGGTCAGTTGTCCATCAAACTGTGGAGGGAATTCTCAATATTCAGAAAAGGTAGGGCATTTTCCTCTAGATGATGAGCTAGATGCTGATAGTATATTTTTTACTACCATATTTCTCTTAAGACTCAATCAGGACGATGAAAGATCAGGATCCAGGCTTTATTCTTTTCAATGAGGGGCCAGTGGCCCTCAAGGGAGAGAAGTACATGTTTGTTTCACCCCATCATGGATTTCACCAGATTCTCAGTATTCTCTGACTTCTCAGAAACAGTGTACTAACTTTATGTTACAAACAAAAGAAGGAGTGACCTCTAGGTCCAACCCAGTTTGAATATGCAATAGAAAGGGAGGATAAGGATTAGGCCTTCATCAGGTCTGGTCAGCTTCTATTGTCTTTTAATTAAAACTACCCCCTTTCCTCAGAAGTTCCTCAGAGGCCTGGACACATGCTGTTCTACAAACATTAACATTTCACACCTGGTGATAGGCAAAAGGCATCTAGACAAGCTTTCATTGAATTCAAGGATAAACAAAGGATGCTTGCATACAGACCAAAGACACACACAGGATACACATGGGTACAAAAATCACAGATGACCATAAGAAGTACGCAGTATGTACATTTACAGAAATGAGGCTGATTCACAACACATTCAATGCCATCAAAATAAGGTTCACTAACCTTTCAGGTGCTTTACTCATCTGGACTATCATATTTAAGACTACCCCCCCCCCCCCCCCCATATTTAAAACTATTTCAGACTATTTAAGACTGCAGTTGATGCTGCAGCAAAACTACTAGAACTACTACTACTAGAAATTTACAGATCATTATATAATTTCAAATTTGACCTGTAATTGTATTTCACTAAAAGAAATTAAGACAATTAAGACAAAGTCTATGCTTTGACTGTAACCCCTCCCCTCCAAACACACACACACACATACAAAAAGAAAAACAATAAGATTAAAGTACAATTACAGTAATATATTAAATTGAAGTCTACTAGCACCAGCACTGTGAGCGTCTAGCTACATGTCTAAAGTTTGAGATGACTATGCGTCTGTGACAAGCTTTGTCTCTTGCGTCACAAATGAAACTCTTCCACTGAGCCCACGGCCACTGGAACAGTCACCACAAGGTAAGAATATGACATGTTCTTCTATTAAGAGAGTTTTATGTTGTTGGACTGCTAAAATATACAAAACATTTCATACACTTGCCCATCAACATGCTATTCTATTTCAGGGCAGTCTTTTAAAACTTGTACTGTACTATATGTGGATAGACCACGTTAAAGATGTTTTTTTTGTCTGTGGTAAACAGATTTCACTAGACATGCTTGTCATGCCACTATTACATGAGTTTTTTGGCAAAATAATAAAAAATCTAGCATCGTCATGTCTACATTTTGTAAAAACAAAATATGTTGACATTAAAGAATATGTTTCAAATGCTTTCCATGTTGATAGTTTTGAAAAGATAATCAGTTAGATGCACAGATACTTGAAGTTGTACCAGATTTGAGACTTTCAAACTGTTTTTTTTTTGTTCATGTGTAGTTTAGACCTGGATACATTGTGCTTTTTATCTAAATAGGCCGTTGTTCTAAAAGTCGTTCCGACGCTGACAGGAAATGGCAAGAAGTACGCTGCTGGTGTTGCTCCTACTTTGTGTGCATGGTATGCAGTGTTTTCACACATCCTTACAGCAGTTTGAATAGTTGAGTTGAGGAAAACAGCGAAGAACTGTTAAGAAGTTGGTTGGTCTCTGTCCCATTGAAGTTGTAGATTAATCACATATTTTACTGTGTTATTTATTTTTTTGTCTTTTGATGTATGTTTTGTGATGTGTACTGTACAGTTGAATTGATTATCATTATATTTCTTTCTCCTCTAATATGGCCACTTTGAAGAGGTAACTTCAAATTCAGGTAGGTCCTGGTATCTATAAAACTAAATGTTTCATGAAATTCTGGTTTTCAACATATATGAAAATAAATTGGTTGAGATAAGTGTTCATAACTGTCTTTTGTAAATAATCACACACTTAAAATATATGCATCTACCTGTTTCAAATTGGATGTAGGCCTGTGTTGTTACATTGCATTAAGGATTTCAATTGGTTTATAAACTGTTTCTAACAAGAAAGAACTGGTGATAACCATAGGAAATAACCTTTCAGTTCCTAAAACTAAAGAGCAATGGTGTTGACTCAAGCAGAACTGAAAATATTAAGTCCAGTAGTCTATTCCTTTATTTGTAATTGACTTGACTTGACTTGACTTATAGAATTCATATTTGATGGGACTAGGCATTGGAAGATATGGCTTTGTTCTCTCGCAGTTCCTACTCAATTTGCATGGACAACATACTTTGTATTTCTAGGACAGCCCTAGTGTACTCCAATTTCCTCCGAATCGAATTAATAAATGGAATAAATTGCAACCCCAAATCAAAGCTGGGACATGTTAAATGCAAATAAAAATAGAATGTGATATGTCTCGTAAACCCATATTTAGCAGCAAAAAGGACACAGACAACATATCAAAAGTTAAAGAAGACACATTTGACTATTTCATGGAAAATATACTGTATGTTGTTAATGTTGAATTCGATACCAGCAACATGTTTCAAAAAAAGTTGGCATGGGGGTAACAAAATGCTGTAAAAGTTGTGTAATGATACAGAAAACAAAAGGAAGAATGTTTCACACCTACAGCATGATTGGGTATGAAAAAGAGCATCCCAGAGAGGCAGAGGGCTCTATCTTGGCGATCTAAAACTCAGAACGAAGCGTATTATTATCATAACGGAAAGCGTATTCCTATCGTACACTTTTTTTTTTTTTTAAACCTGGTCTATAGTGAAAGACGCACTGTCACCAGATGTAAGCAGCACTTTCTCTGCAGGATAAATGTCCTTAGGTTTTTTTTTCATTTGAATATTATTGGGGTAAGTGTTCCTTTTTCAGGCTATGTTTTCGATGGTGACCCATTGTCAGTCAATAGTGAAAGTAATTAAGAACTGATTTGCCGTTGACTATGACACCACAGTGAAGTTAGTTTCACTTTGCCAATGAGTTCAAATAATAGACGAGTGCAGATGTGTGTAGGCTATACTCTGCTAGGTTTTAATAAAGTATGGTTTAGTGGAATACCTGTACTATACGGTCTTGCGTGCAAACAGATTCCCTGACTGCGCCGCTGATTATCAAATTACAGATGCGCTGTTTGAAGCAGTCTTAGAAGTAAAGATGCTCTGTAGGGGTATTCATCACTCTGTGTAAACCTTTGTGGACAAATGATAAAACAATGCCATTTTAATGCTTCTTAACATAATTTGGAGAGTTCACCATCTACAGTACATAATATCATTAAATATATTCAGAGAATCCAGAGAATTCTTTGCAAACAATGGATAGAGCTGAAAAACAATATTGGATGGTCTTGTTCTTTTGGACCCCAGATGGCACTGCATTAAAACTAGACCTGTTTCTGTAAAGAAAATCATTGTATGGTTTCAGGAAAACTTCTCATAACCATTATCTATGAGCACAGTTTGATACTCAATTAAAAAATGCTAGTGTAAACTTTACCATGCAACAGTCAAAACTGTATTTAGACATGATACAGAAATTCCACCTTCTTATCTGACCCTGAGCTTGTTTAAAATGGACTGAGGTTAGACCAATCTTTTGGAAATCATGAACATCATGACAATCATGATCATCATCATCTGAGCTAAAGAGGAGAGGGCCTATTAAAGTATCCAACCTATAAAAAAAAAAACATGATTAAAAATGCCACATACTGTTGAACAACTGAAATCCTATATCTAGAAGGAATGAGACAACATTTAATTCTCAAAACTCTAGCAACTGGTCTCCTACTGTAAGTTCCTAAACATTAACAGAAATTTGTTAAAATGAAGAGGTGAAGCCGCACAATGGTAAACATGCCCCTGTCCCAACTTTTTTTTAAAACATGTTGCTGGCATCAAATTCAAAATGAACATATATTTTCCATGAAATAGTACACATTTTCATTTTCAATATTTGATATGTTGTCTATGTCCTTTTTGCTACTACATATGGGTTTAGGAGACATGTATATTGTCACATTCTGTTTTTATTTGCATTTTACACAACGTCCCAACTTTTTTGATTTGGGGTTGTAGACTAAGATGTGTTTAATACAGGTATTATATATAGACAGATGTCATTAGGGTATGGTTTGCACTTTGGAATCATAGTTTTCTTATATTTTTCATATTTCATCTTTTCTTACCTTTCTTTGGAATCATACTTTTCTTTTTTTATATACATTTCCCTCACGGGATCAAAAGAGTATATATATACTTATATTACTTCCATATTTCTATTGCTTCCATTCTATTGGAGGTATAGAGGTGCTTTGAAATGATTATTTGCCATATTGTACTATTGCTTGAATCAATCTGACAAGCAGAGATTGCATTATGTACAGAATATCTATTCAAAGCTGTACACCTGGTGCTGGCTACATGTGCAGAAAATCAACTTGACATAGTGAATTACCATTACATGACTAAAACTTTTAGTGAAATCATGTGTAATAAAAATGTCCTTCATCATCATATGAATCATATGAACACAGGGGTTGCCCACTATAATGTTTATGATTGGCAAGTCCACCTGATTGGCAAGTCCACCTGAAAGTTGTGAGCATACTAATGAAGGTCCTTGATACCAACCACATGTGCTTTTAACATTTAAAGGTTGACTCATTTTCCCGTATCTGTCTCTGCAGCCTCAATTCAGGAGAATGCCTGCTACAGAATCGACCCTGGGGTACTTGCAGGGCTGGTCATCAGTGACATCATCCTGACCACGGCTATCGTCCTTATCACCTACTACTGTGCAAGCCGGCGCAGACGACAGACAGACAATGGTACAGTATTGCTTCATGTCTCTAATACTATTTTTTTTTCTATTTATTTTATTGGTCTATTTGATAGGGACCATGCATATTTATGAACATTGTATGATAAGAAAAAATACACCATGTAAACACCATGTATGCCAGAGTTAGTAAAAATAACTACTTTTCATCTTCAGGTGGTGTCACAGTAAAGGGTGTGCTCATTTTAGTTTGGGATTAATGAGAGAATAAGAATCACTGCAGAGCAGAGCAGACCGGTGTAGACTACAGTCTAGTTTAAAGAACTAGTGCAAAGTGCAGTGCAAGTTTGAAAGTTTGAAAAGCTGAGTGTGATCTGCAACTAGGTCATCCTCCAGTCTGAACCGAAGTGGTCAGTTGTTTATTCAGTGTATAGCAATATAGGTGACTAGTAAGTGGGTGGGAGAATACTGGAATCAGTGACTGTAAGTATTTGGGGAAAAACAGCAATATAACTTTATTTTTTAAAACATTAAATGTTTAATTCAGAGGAACTACAACTGGTGCTATGTTTGCCATTAAGATAAAGAGCAGGAGCTTGGCTATGAGCAAGTTAGAAACCACAACTCTGAAGAAAGGAAAGAGCCCCCCCCCCCACGCCCCCCGCTATTTCCTCTCCATATAGCTATTGTTTTCTTCACAGCTCTGCCTGCACACCCCATCAACAAAACCTAAATGCATACATACTACACATATGAAATAGTCATTAAACCACTGCTTCAACTTATGCTAAACACTACTTTTTAAAGTACATGGTGTAAATACCATATATATTACATTTTTATATGTTATGCCTTTAATCAGACATGACAGTGAAGAAAGTGACAGTGAGTGAGTGGGAGAGAGAGACAGAGTGGGAAATGACCCGGGCTGGACTCGCACCTGGGGCCCCATGGGCACCTACTGTAGACCCAAACATGGCAGGGAGGCTACAGCCACCCACGCCACAGTGCCTCATAGTGTTGTGGGTGCTCCCCACCATAAAGCCACTGGCTTTCAATACCCATCTGAGTTGGAGTTCCTGCTATCACCTCTAGGTGTCAGTGCAGAAAAGAAGGAGTCAGAGCCATCTAAACAGAGTGAGTGGTTGTGTCTAGGCTAGCATTGTGGCTAACATTGTTAGCCAAAGGTGTTTAGGCTTGTTGGAGGTTCTTCAAGATGTCATTGAAAAATATTTTTTTTTTGTTTTTGTTGTTGCTATTTGAATACAATGTGCTTAAGTTTCGACTGACTTTATGTGTCAGTTAGACTGCCAATTACTATCTAAAACATATAAATTGATACTGCACCTGAGTTAGTGTTGTTGTATGATTAAGTGCATCAGTCTGGAAAGTTGAAACACAAATAGTATATGAATATGCTCAGCAAACATAATTACAGGAAACATAAAATAAAGAAGTTACATAGAAATATGGACTTCAATAATTCAATATTCAATACAATGTCACGTGTTCATTATAAGCAGACTTTTCTCTTTATTGCCTTTTACTAAGGTGTTTTATTGTTTTTACCTCAACAGCTGAAAAGGTCTATATGAATGTCAGAGCCAACTGCAAGAAGTAGGTCAATGGGGCGCACCAGAACAGTAAACAATACACGATTCCCCATTGCCTTTGCACATTACACATCAGTAAATGGCTTCACATCCACACACGGATGCCCTGCGCTGGACATGCACCATGAGGGACATGAATTCATTTGTTCTCCTCAGCTCTTAGTGCTTCTTCGTATCTTTGCCTCAGACAATTTATGCCGTCTGAACTCAGACTTCAAATATGCATCTTTGTATGAGTCACATCTGCATCTGGACTATTGTGTAGTGTGCCATCACTTGGAAGGTGCATTCCTACTTTGGATAGTTGAGAGATATTCTGTGGGAAAATACACAGTGGTAAGAATTGTTTGTTGTGGTTCACCATTGTTGTTATTAATGTATCATGACATTATATAAAAATATAAAAATATAGTGAACAAAAGTGGATTTATACCAGTGTTTAGCTTGATTTCTCAATGTTTAACTATGTTATACTATATATTCAAGAGGTTTGGGTGGTTTGCTTTCTATTAAGAGGTCAGTGGTTTTGTCGGTGATGCACAGCAAGGCCATGCCAAACATTCTTCATTTAAAAAAGATATGCTCTTGATTTTGATAAGATTTACTTGACAGTATCGACATAAGAGTGACATGACACTGTCATGAACACATGACACTGTCATCATGAGACATGAAACCTAACCCTAACCCTAACCCTAATCCTAATCCTAATCCTAACCCCTAACCCCTAACCCCTAACCCTAACCCTAAACCTAAACCCAAACCTAACCCTGAACGAATGTCACTTAATAACAGAAGTGTTATGTCATAAACATTTATGACTTGTTTATGACACGTTCATGACAGTGTCATGTCACTCTTATGTCGACACTGTCAAGTAAAGTGTAACCGATTATAATAAGTGATATTAATATGCTATAAATGTTTTAAAATATGCCATAAATTCAACAAGTATCTTGTATTGATGATTGACATGTGGTGATCTATTTTCTCCATACATTGTCTGTGAGTGCCTCACAGATACTGTTTCTTGATTCACAGATTTTCAGTGATATTTGAGCTGTTGTTCAGTCTGCCTGATGCAAAATGTATTCATTTTGTTATTTTTTCCCTGTTTCATGACAGTTAGATAAATATAATTGCCCCATTGTGTGTGTGTGTGTGTATGAAAGTTAGGAAAGGAACTGTGTACCATGACCAGATGAGTGTTCACAATGGAATGGAATGTCCCTGATATTTTGGTGTTTAAAACAGGAACATGGTGTCTGGATAGAAAAACCCAAAAGAAAAAAAATATAAACTCTCAATTTCAAAATTCAATATCAAGTGCTCTAAATAAATCCTCACAAAACAAGACATACTGCATAGTGGTGTGTAATATGATATAAAGCAAGATGATGATTAAGAATTAAGTGAAATAAGAATAATGTGAATATCAAGAAAACATTTCAATGACTACATTGCAGCAACAATAGACTAGCAAGGTAGGCATGTATGCTGTGCTTCTTAAATCTGAAAGAACATTTTTAAGTACTGTTCCATGGATGTAGGAGGAAGTAAATATTCAACGTGTTATATTTTTTCCATAGAATTCAGTGATATTTTCAATGCGGCTATTCAAAGCAAACATTGTGAATGAAATTTGTCCAGTGACACCAGTGCTCTCAGGTAAGGTCATCTGGAGTTTATGTTTTACCATAACAAACAAACAAACGCATAATTGAGACACAACTGAAGTGTCCTTTTGCTAGTAACACATACCAAAATGTTTAGCAAAATGATTAATCAAAGGTTAGTCAAAATGGTTCTGGATCTATATGGGACTATATGGCTAAACATTTAAGCTGCTGCTTCTCCAAAAAAATCTCAGTCAAGTTCTGTATTTTTTAATCACAGCACGGTAGATGAGGTAATTGGAGAAATCACCAATAGAACCAATACATGGAGGGACTTTTAATTTCTGAAGCCAGGTTTCCTATCTCTGACAAGCGACTTTAAGTATTGGAATTTATCTAACAAAGCCTTTTTAACAGGCAAATGTTGGAGACCGCTGCAGCCTGCAGGTCACCACAAGCTGAATTTGCACGAAACAGAGAGTATGGTGGTGGTCGGAGAAAGGAAATGGCCTAAGCGAGTGGCCTCTGTGTCTGACGAGAAACGCCTCTGTGTGAAGAAGAATTATTATCTCATTATCTCAAGTGTAGACGTTCATAACACAGGCCATGATGGCCATCTTTCAATCTTTCACAATATAGCACACACTCTTAAGACGAATGTGTTGTCCCTATCTAACATGGAGATGTGTTAAAAACAATGCAAGTTGTGTTGTTTTCAAAACATTAATTTTAAGAGTGCATGGTTAAGGTGTGGATTTCAGAGCAAGTTGGTGCCAATGGTCATTATCTCCAGGTTTGGGACTTCGGATTAAAAAGTCATTGTTATAATATTTTACATTGATAGAGATAGATAGAAGCGAAAATTCAAGGTCTCAGTAGCATACAGACATCACACACAACATTCACTAACAGCAGAAAAAAGTAATTAAAAGTATATAATAGAAAAAAAACACAAATTGTTTTTTTTTAAGTGTAGGTAAGGATTTTTTATTATATAAATTTTGACATAATTTGAAATGTGATTATTTAGCATATATAAAAAAATATATGTTTTTTCCCAGAGTACCACTAGATAGAGTCTGCATACCATATACCATACATCACCAGTCCACATGTCCGTAGCACAGTTTTAGAACCACTGTTCTAGAAAAGAGTACAACTACATAAAAACAGTAAATAAAAACATAACTGTTTAAATGCCATTTCTTTTATTTATTTATTTTTATGTACGAAACCAGTGTTTCCCACCAACCGTGAGAAATGTGAATGTGAAGAATAATGTAGAGGTGAGATGAGGCAAGAGCACCAGTTTCATTATGACAGACACACTCCTAACCGAGATTGAGATATGGCTACCTTAGCTGTGTGTGTGTGTGTGTCCGTCAGGAGAGGAAAGAGAAACTGAGGCAGTTCCTCCTCTGTACTAGAGCACACACCCACTTTACCCTCAAACACACACACACACACACATACACACACACAGTCCACCATCTCACATGCTGACTAGATCCCTCTTTGGGCTTCTCTCCTCATTCTAGCATCCAGCATCATCCCCACTGGACGACCAACATCGGATCTGACTTCTTGACCGCTGCCCGTACGCCTCTGTGAGCCAGTCGGACTTCTCTGGTCTGGTCTGATTATGAGCAGAGGCATTTGTATTGTGGCCCCACTCGTGAAAATGTCCGGTGAGTAGACTACCTCTCATGTGTGCCATCCAGACTATAGGCTACAATGGCAAGTCTTTCTCTTTGGTGTGTGTGTGTGTGTGTGTGTGTGGGTGGATGGATGTTGAATGTTGACCTTTTTCACAGGGTCTCATCACCCCTTATGCAGGTTTGTAATGGGTGCGCAGTGAGATGGTCATTGTGGTTTGGTCTGTTTGAGTCTACATGTATGGCACTGTCTGTAATGACAGCATAGGGTGTGTGTATAACAACAGAGCATAGTTGAAAATGGAAAAGTTTGATGTTTTTTTCACGTTAAACTTTTTTTTGTGGGTTTTTTGTGGTCATCATTTCAAAGGAAATGGCACAGCTTTTCCCCGAAGACATCACTTTTTATGTGCTCTATAAGTCTATGAGTCTATATTGGCCTTTTACTAAATTATATTAGTACAATGAGTCTTTCAATCTATAATATATTGATTTCCTTTTATTACAGATCAGGTTTCTGGGAAACAAGGTATGTGTGTTTATGCATATGTATATGGAGTATCTGTGTGTTACTATGAATAAGATGCTAATAAATGAAGAATAAATGACCACTTTAAATCGTCTTCCAACTGATTATATGAATATATACCCATTGGTGCAGACTGTGGCCAGTGCTACCAGGTCGATATCAGCATTGTGGTGGCCCTCATTTCCTGTGACATCCTCCTGACAGTCCTGATCGCCCTCTCTGTGTACTGCTGCGTGTCTCGTCAGAGGAGAAGAACTGGTCTGCATCCACAGCCAAGTGATGCAGGTGTTTGTCTTCATTCATTTTATTTCAGTGTCTGAAATTATGCACCCACTATACTGTTTTTATGAGCATTTTGAAAGAAAGAGAGAGAGAGAGAGAGAGAGAAGGAGAGAGAGGATAGAAATATTGATGAAAATTATGACAATGAGCAGCAATGAATGATCTTGAGTTCTGTTGTTTTGCTGTTTTCTCAGGTAAAGGTAAACAGCTCACTTCCTCAAAAAAGACCAAAAAGCCCGAAGTCACTGAGTCGCCATACCAGGTACAGTCAAGTGGAGTCAACCTACTGTATCTCTCCACACTGAGTCTATTAGAGTGGTTAAAAAAGTGAGGTCTCTACTAGTCTGCATGCCCCAATACATTTTTCTCACATTCATGATTGTGTTTTAGGAGCTGTATGGGGTCCAGTCAGACGTTTACAATGATCTGAGACAGTATCGGAAATGAGTCTTCTTCAGTGCAATCCTGAAAACGTTCTGGAAGGTTGTTTATTCTTTACTATTTTTTTCCACGACGAGATGGCATGCCCTGAATGTTTAATGTGGCACCTTTCATGTAAATAGTATTTATTTGTTGACTTGAAGTGGAGCAGGGCCTGCTATCAGCCCCTTGTCACTTTTAATTCATTAATAACCAGCCTCCACTTTCTTAGCTTGGAGGGCTATACAGAGCACTAAACAGTCTGCAGAAAGCTATTTCAGTAGAGCTAATTAAAATGGTCACTTGCTTGCCTAATGTAGTCTTTTGTACAGTTTGTATACACTTTGTATTTGTACAATAAACTATGAAAACTTGTTTGAGATAATGTTATGTAGTTCAAGTGATAGCATATCTTTTGTTAATGTGTTCATATATCATATAATATTGTGGAAACAAAATAAACTATTATTTCAGTTCATATACCTACTATATTATATGTATCAATGTGCACTTCACAGACGTTATGTAGAATATAGATATAGGGGTTTACAGACTTTATGTATAATATAGATATAGGGGTTTACAGGCTTTATGTATATAGGGGCTTTGCTATTGTTACTGAATAGTCAGTTGAGGGAACTGCTGCAAGCCCTGAAGACACCCACTCCTCACCCGCCAAGTAGAGTTGCTGAGGATGTCTGCTGCCCCTTGTCTTGGTCACAAGTTGGTGTGTCTCTTGCAGACGCATGGGGTTTGGTTTTTCCCCCACTGGAAACTTCAGACAACAGTTCAAATGAATCACGTTTGAGCACATTTAGCCCAACGCCTCACATGTCTGATGGCTATTTTGAGACGGAGGGACATGTGTTTCTACATATTTTGTGTAAAAGATATACATGTTTGTATTTATTGTCTTTTTTTTTGTTATTTGAATGTCAAACATGTATTTTGGATTGACCATTCTGATCCAATTATTACTAAAATGGAAATAAATCTCGGACATTTTGAACATACTGAAGCTAAGGGGAAACAGACATTATTCCATGTCGTCATTCAGTAATTGCTGACAACAACTGATTTTACTTCAGCTTTTACGGTTTACATTGCTGGCTTATCTAGAAGACACTCTGACTAGAGATGCAAGTACATGACCAAACTGTCATTGAGAGATGGCCATTCTATTGGTTCTGCTTCTGGTTTTAAAGATGAAAGATGAGCATTGTCGCCACAACGAGGAGGATTAACGGCTCAGTTCACCACAGTGTGGGTTTCCCCTCCATGATTCTTTAGATATCCTGTACCAAAGAACATACATAAATGGTGAATAATTGTTCAAGCTGTCATGACAACACAAACAATGTGTGTGTATCAGGGAAGGCTACTTTACTGGAACATCACTCTCTAACATTCTATTTAGAGCCAGTGTTGTAGTCAAGTCACTATGCCTCAAGTCCGAGTCCAGGTTCGAGTCCCCAGTGTTCAAGTCCGAGTCAAGTCCAAGTCATTAAAAAAAAATTCCAAGCCAAGTCCGAGTCCACTACTCATCCGAGTCAAGTCCGAGTCGAGTCACTATTGATCAAGTCGAGTCCAAATCCAGCACTAAAGAAAGCATAGCCTACATTTTTCCATTGCAGATGAAATCCTTAAAAGCAAAACGGACAATCTTCTGTCTCCAAGCAGGGGTGCCATCACTTGTGTGAAAGTAGTATTGCCAAATTTCTTGCCAAACCCAATGTGTTGTATTTATTATATCGGAGAGAATACCATACCATAGCCATACCATCATAGCCTATAGGCCTACTCATAATAAATGAGCAATCCACATCCCAATTACACAGGCGACACATTATGCTGTTACTGACTGCTGACAATTGTATAGGCAGTGTTGTAGAAGTTCATACTTCACAAGAGCTAGATGGACGTTGGAGTAGGCCTATTTTGTTCTTATTTTTAATTCTGGCTGTTAAATAGCCTACACAATTTTAGCGCAGTTTGGGAGGGACAGAAACAGAGCAGGGCCCGTCTTGGTAGCTTCTTTCTGACTCCCGTGACTTGAACACTGGCTACCGGCAACTGCATAATTATGTTATCACTTCACTGACACTATGGAGACATATTTCACGTCAACAGTAGAGATGAAAACTAGCTTTCGGTTAACGGAGATGTAGATCATCTGCCTAATTAATTTCTTTGCGCAACAGGCCACATTCTACGTTCATTTCAACGAGATGAGTGAAATAAATGTTTTTTTTTAGGCTGCCATCGCCATAGGCTACTATTTGCTACGATATTCACATGTTAGAAATAGAACACGTTGCTATTTCCTTTTTTTCGTGCAGTGGATTAGGCTATCAAATCGCATGTGAATGAATGGAACCTCGCTTCTCACGTCAGTCAGGGAAAACACTGTTCACCAAGTCACGATGATCAGGTATCCAGCAGCAGTGTGTGTTGTTTAGCCTAGGCTGAGTGTAATCTTAGGTAGGCTAATGTTATGTCATGTATGAGAACTAATATTGCCTAGCAATATCCTAACATTCCCTTGAACTAAAATTAGTATTACTAATAATTTAGATATTAAAATCATATAGCAAATTATAGCCTAATGACATACTACAATTTATTATAGCCTTATGATATATTACAAAAAAAAGTTGAGTCCTCGACAAGTCATCGCGAGTGCGAATGCACAAGTCAGAGTCCAAGTTCGAGTCATTCAGTGCTCAAGTCCAAGTCAAGTCACGAGTCTCTAAATTTAGCTAATGACTCGGACTCGAGTTCGAGTCTCGGACTCGAGTACTACAACACTGTTTAGAGCAACCGTCGCAAAGAGCTTTATTTGTTCCCAATACACTTCTGAACCTGACACTGGACATGTACATATCAAATGTTTTCTTTTAAAACTGTTGGAGTGAAGAAATACCCTTTTCACACAGAAAAACAAAAGTTCTGAATGCTCCACTGTAGTTTACTGTAAGTGGTCACAGTCGCACACTAATGTTTTGAGATAATGCAGCTCCAACAGCTACTCTGATGTGAGATTTCTTAACTCACACTTATTAAGTTTTAGAGTCTAGAACTTAACCAAAAGAATCGAGGCTATCCAGAATCTGGAATCTAGAACATCCAGGCAGTCTTTTACATTGTTTCAAATCTTACCCAGAGAAAAAGTGTAATTTCAACATTCCACTGTATCTATGCTAAGATGAGAACTAGGCTTCAGGTAGTGAAACTGAGAGCATTTGCAATCTGATGTTATCACTCTTGCCTTTGTGTCTTATGTACTTTCATGTTATTGTGAGGGCTGTCTTTTATCAGTTATCTGTTGAGATGCTCAGAAACAGAACGGAGACTCCTCAGCTCGCGCAGGCTGTAGCACCTGCAGGTGTTCCAGATAAGTTACACGTTAGTGTGTTGATGGAAAAAGTCCTGCTAATCTACACACAATCTTTATCTAGGATCTAAGCACAAAACCATAGCACCATAGCATACCATTTGAGTTTATTGGTTCTCATTTTAGAGGCGTTTTGACCACTGACCTTTTTCAGTCAGTTTGTGTGCTGCTTCTTGTAAATACTGTAGATTATTTTTTGTTTTGTGTGTGAAGTTGAGTGGAGCCCTGGCAGGCCCTCTCCTCCTTCTCTGCACATGAAGTTGTGGATGTCAGTCACAGTGCATGGCTAGAGTGCACAGCCTTCTGAGGTGGCTTGGGTGTGTGGTGGTGTGTGTGTGTGTGTGTGTGTGTGGGGGGGGGGGCAATGGGAGGAGGTTGAGTTTCATGTGAGGGAGACAGCTCTGCCCGGGAGACAGTGAGGAACAGAGCCAGAGAGAGAGAGAAAGAGAGAGAGACGGAGAGAGAGAGTGAGTGTGTGGGAGATGTAGTGGCCACTCTCACCCACATTCACTTCCCTATCTGAATTCGGATTTAATTCACTTTTCCACTCATCTTTACATTCGGGTGCCAGCCTCTAGCCACAGAGCCCTCGTGTGTGGACTTTGGACTGGCGTCGTGGTGCGTATGGAGCGCGAGGGAGGACATCGGAAGAACCAGGTACTTCAGCGTTCAAGGGTGTAAATGAATGTCTGATTGAATGTCAACTAGATACAATCTGATCATGATGCTCCAATGAGTCCAATGATGATCCAACACTTTTTCATAAAAGTCATGAAGTCTAACATCACTTCATTTTCTTGTTGTTCTGTTTTGCCACCTTGGTTGTTGTAGAGCTTTAGCTTGAAGATGTGGATAGGGGTTTTGGTGATGACTGTCTTCACCTGCGATTTGACAGGTAAAGAATGTTTATGATGTTTCATTCTTTGTTTTTGCTGGTGTGCTTAAGGCACCTAGTGCTTCTATACTGTACATCGTGGTGAAATGTCGCAGGTGTCCTTGTATTCCAACACAGATTGCGTATCGATCTGTTATTTTTACCGGCGTCAGCCGAGCGATCAGCAGCATCTCTCTAGACTGAGCACAGATTGCTAACTTCACTGATCCTCTATGTGTGTGTGTGTGTGTGTGTGTGTGCCTGCTTGCGTTTGTGTATGTGTGTCTGTGTGTGAGTGTGTGTTATGTGTGTGTGTATGTGTGTGTCTGTGTCTGTGTATGTGTGTGTGTGTGTGTGTGTGTGTGTGTGTGTGTGTGTGTGTGTGTGTGTGTGTGTGTCTATCATTCCTAGGCGTGAGAGCCAGTAAGTGGGTAGTGACCTTCTCCAGGAAGGACATCTGCGTTTGGGCCGGAACCACGGTAACGCTCCCCTGTCGTTATGACTACCCATCGGGCTACAACGTGAGAAAAGTGATGTGGTTTCACATCTCGGCTGAGGATCGCAGGGAGTACGCCTACCATACGGACCTCGGAGTGGTCAGCCCTTCCTTCAGAGACCGGGTCAAGTACATGGGGGGATACAAGAGGTGCAGCCTACAGATCACCAATGTTAAGCTCAGCGATGCGGGCCAATACCACTTCAGATTTGAGTCAGACTACCAACACGGCCGGTGGACATCATCCGATTCTGTCACCCTGTCGGTCACAGGTGAGTCAGCTTAAAATCTCATAACAAATAACAAAGTGGCAGGAACGTGTGGTTTCATGGGTCCATGCAGATCACAATACTTTTCTGACACATCGGTTCTAAGGAAGAAAGAACACTTTTAACTTTTATTATTACAATCCACCCCTGTTTGACAAGCTCAAATCTGTCACAAGAAGAATCTTCATAACCATCAAATAGAATTACACCACAACCTTTTATATCACATACTGTACGTATCTGTGACTTGTGACTAGACAGTTTAGTTATTGATTTCTCTCTTGAGTAAGTATAAGTATATATACTCTTTTGATCCCTTGAGGGGAAATTTGGTCTCTGCATTTACCCCAATCCGTGAATTAGTGAAACACACTCAGCACACAATGAACACACGGTGAGGTGAAGCACACACTAATCCCGGCGCAGTGAGCTGCCTGCAACAGCAGCGGCGTTCGGGGAGCAGTGGGAGTTAGGTGCCTTGCTCGAGGGCACTTCAGCTGTGCCTACTGGTCGGGGTTTGAACCAGCAAAACCTTCGGTTACAAGTCCGAAGCGCTAACCAGTAGGCCACGGCTGCCCTTGACAGAGTAAATGAAAGTGTTTGTGTTTTGCGGCAGAGCTGCAGGTCCAGGTGCGGCCGGCCCGGGCAGGAAACCTGTTTGCGGGGGGGGAGACGGTCTACATGACGTGCGTGGCCAGGGGGTGCGCTGCTGCGGGGAAGACCTTCACCCTCCTCCGGAACGGGGTCAGTTTGGGGTCGTCAGAGAAGTCCTCCACCATCTACAACTTCAACAGCCAGCACGCCGGCACGTACAACTGCCGACTGATCCCACCACAGAACGTTCTGTCACCAGGGATCAGCCTGGCTTTAGGGTGTAAGTAGTAAAGTAAAAAAACAGCACCACACCACTATTTAAGATTTAAGATAATCTTTCACATAGCTGTGTAGTGGTATGTATGTGGAGTATGTATGGGAGAAATGCTAAAACTGATGCTATTTATATAACTTTGACCTGCTATAAGTATATAATCTATAATTTTAATAAAGCTTATTTGTCTAATTCAATTTAAGTTGGTTCAATTAATTACTAAATTAATTTTATGTTCATTCAAAACACTGTGATGAAACTATGAAACACTTCTTGAAAAACCAGATATCATTCTTTGTAAATCTCTCTCTCTCTCTCTCTCTCTCTTTCACTCACTCGTAGATGCCCCCCGTTCCACAAAGGTGGACATCATTCCCCGGGGGGCCATAGCGGAGGGGGGCTCGGCGACTCTGACCTGCAGCAGTGATGGCGCCCCTGCAGTGGAGAGCTTCGCCTGGTTCAAGGAGGGCGAGAGCGGCAGCTTGCCGGACAGCTTCAAGCCCACGCTGCGCCTGTGGAGGCTGGAGTACTCGGACCACGGCGCCTACGTCTGCGTGGCCCGCAACGCGCTGGGCACTGACCGCTCCAGACCTACCCTGCTCAACGTCACCTGTAAGCCTCTAAGCCAATCAGCACGGAAGCACACCACCATAAAGTGGTCACACCACCATATGCACCACCATAGAGTGGTCACACCACTACAGTATATGCACCACCATAAAGTGGTCACACCACCATATGCACCACCATAGAGTGGTCACACCACCATATGCACCACCATAGAGTGGTCAAACCACCATATGCACCACCATAGAGTGGTCACTTATTACACGATATAGATCACTTCACAGGCCAGTACAAAGTCTTAGTGCACCTATTCTGTATGTTGTTATAAGATGTGTCTGGCATTATATCATCATTAAGGTTAAAGGTGCTCTATGGCTAAGCGATACCACACGTTTTTTAGGCTAAAAGTCATTTACTGCAAACAGCACCTAACCAACCGCTAGCTGTCTGTGTCCTGAATATAAAAAACACATCTCTGTGGACAGCCCAGGCTCCAAGAACGGCAACAAATACAACCTGGGCAAACCTAGCCCATGAAAACATAACAAACTGTTCCAGCAAATCACAGACAAGATGCACGTTTAGGAGAGTTTCAATTGCACGGGAGCAGCACGGGAGGGAGGGGGAGGAAATAGCGAGCTAGCTCTCTGTTTTGTTTGAAAATCAACAGAAGTGACGTTGCCCAGCATCGCTTAGAGCACCTTTAAGTTCAGGAATGGGATACCTTACATCTGGCCCCCTGTCATCTCTGCCCCACTGGGCCGGTGGTCGGCAGGACCTTGCATTACAGTTTTTCTCGATCGTTTTGATGCCTGTGTCAACTCTGACATCACATTCTCAAAACAGTGTCACCCGTGTCTGAACAAAAGCACTCTGGCCAAAATGACACAAATGACACATTTGTTTGCAAAAGGCTGTTACTCTCTCAAAACACTTAAAACATGCAGCAAAAGCAAATCTTGCCTTCAAGCAACACATCCTGTCGTCAAATCACTGTGTGATTTCAATCAATCATTACACACTGGACAACAAAATGCAAAATATAGTTCACAAAATGAGCATTTTTGCTATGTCTGTTCCATTTCTTTCTCATTTTTCTGGTATCAGAAAAAAATGTGAAAAGACAAAATGTACTGAATAAAAAAATATTTATTAATTCCTCCCAAGATGTAACTGTCATTGACATGTAAATCCTACAGTAAACACCTAGGCAAGACAAATTTCATTGAACTACAACTTGTCATTTTTCATCGTAATAGACCTAAAGTAAACAGCTTTTGTACTGTCTTCTTCACCAAATAGGCAATATAGTACTTTAGATCTATACTTGCAAATAACAACAAAGAACAGACATGGCATCTCATATGCATAATGAATGATTGCTGATTGAAATATTGTGCAAAGAGGTTTCACACAGGTGTATCAGAGATTCAGACTTATGCAAGGAATCTATACCACCTGTGAAAAGATGTCCTTTTGTTTAGCACAGGATAACCAATAGAGTTTGGGGTTTTTAAAACAACATCTGTGTTAACTGTTTTGTAAAAGGGTGTGAAAAATGTGTGAACCCAATGAAAATGTGTGAACACATTCGTACATTCGCAAGATGACTTCTGCTGTGCAAAGAAAGTGTTCATGAAGCCCAAGTGGATCCCAGTTTCCTTAAGCAGGTCAAAGCAATCGAGAAAAACTGTATGTACAGGCCTGCATGTGCCTGTGTGTGTATACCTGTGTGTGTGTACAGTACATACTGTGGATGCTTGTGTGTGTGTGTGTGTGTGTGTGTGTGTGTGTGTGTGTGTGTGTGTGTGTGTTGTGTGTGTGTGTGGTTGTGTGAGTGCCTATACTGTATGTAAGTGTGTGTGAGTGTAGACATGTGTGCCACTGTGTGTGTGTATATCTCAAACGTATGGACACTGTTAGTGTTTGTGTGTACGTTATTGTATGTATATGTCTCTCTCTTTCTTTGTGTGTGTATCTGTGTGTGTGTGTGTGTGTGTGTGTGTGTGTGTGTGTGTGTGTGTGTGTGTGTGTGTGTGTGTGTGTGTGTGTGTGTGTGTGTGAATTTCCAGAGCAGTAATTTAGTTAGTAAATTTCATATTTGGACTCTACATGGTGATATCCACAGGAAGTTCTTCTCCACTGCTAGGTGTTGACCTATATTATGTGTGCTATTTTAATGCGTCCTGTGGTTAATAGGTTCAGAGACCTACATGCAGGCTAGTGTTTGTAGTGAGAAACATTTTATCTGTGCGTTCTTCCCCTGCAAAGTGGTCTGCATCTCCAATTCCCTGGGAGTGCTGGTGAAATAAAGTCATTGATGTGTGTATTGACACCAAGATGCAAATAGGTTGTCAATGGTTTTAGTCTAATGTTACTTATATACTGTAATAATAAAGACTAAATATTCTCTATGACAGTACCAAATATTTTCTATATTACCTTCTGTTCTTTAGACGCTCCCAAGAACACTAAGATTCTCATCAGTCCGAAAGGGGACATCATGGAGGGCTACTCAGTGAACCTGACCTGCAGCACCAACGCAAACCCTCCTGCAGAGAGGTATGCCTGGTTCAAGGCCAACGCAGGGCAACCCTGGACCAAGTGGTCATCGCAGAACCTGACCTTCCCCAGCGTCCGCTCTCCCCACAGTGGAAAGTACTACTGCACCGTGTGGAACGTGTTCGGCCAGCAGACATCGCCGATAGTGTCCCTGGCTGTGCTGTGTGAGTAGTGTTGCTGTTGCACTGTGTGTGAGTGATGCAGCACAAGCCAAAATAGATGCTTCCTGATACAAAATGACCGCATTTGGTATTGGCAATTTACCACAGCCGTTTTAAGAGTTTCTGGTTTCCTGTTTCAGTGTTTTGAGTCTGAGCAAAAAGTAGGGCACAACACCTCTTGTAATGTGTGAAACTGAATGAGTTAGTCACAGTTTACACTTTTTAAAATGTTTTTTTATCTTATAGTCACCGCCAAAATGTATTCCTCAAACACTTCCACATCTCCTTGAAGTGGTGGTCTAAGTTTGCTGACTCAGTTTCTCTTGGTTGATTGGGCAGACGTCTGCCTGCCTCACCTTTGCTCCAGATCTGTTTCGAGTTACTCCATGTGAAAGCAAAGCTCACCTCACACCAACCTTGAGCAAGTCATCAATCAATGGCACACAACCCCTCTCTCCTCCATCTGTCTCCTCTGTTCATACTCTCGCACACGTTCTTTACACCTCTCTTTCGCATGTGAAACCTCGCACTCTTTCCTCTCCACTTATCATGCTCCTTCTTTTTTCCTCCTTTTTTTCATCCACCTCTCCTCTCTCTCCTCCTTAGACGCACCCAAGAACACCTCGGTCTGGGCGCGTCCATCCAACGTGATCGACGCGGGCGGCTCGCTGACCCTGACGTGCAGCAGCCAGGCCAACCCGGCGGTGGAGAACTACACCTGGTATCGGATCAATGCCGCTGACGCCTGGGAAACCCGATCGGGCCCCAGCTACACCATCGCTGAGGTCAGCCCCCGTGCCAGCGGCCAGTACTACTGCGAGGCCCGCAATCGCATCGGCACGCACAGCTCCCCAGTGCTCACTGTTCGGGTGCGAGGTCAGGAAATGGACACTTGCATGTACACATTGTGCACACACACAACACGCAGACACACACACACATGCATAGGCATACACACACACATGCGCAGACACACACACACACACACATGCGCAGACACACACAAACACACACACACACATGTGCAGACACACACACACACCCACACATGCGCGCGCACACACACACACACACCCACACACACACATGCACAGACACACACACATGCGCAGACACACACACACACACACACACACACACACATGCGCGCGCACACACACACACACACACACACATGCGCAGACACACACACACACCCACACATGCGCGCACACACACACGCACACACATGCGCAGACACACACACACACCCACACACACACATGCACAGACACACACACATGCGCAGACACACACACACACACACACACACACACACATGCGCGCGCACACACACACACACACACACACATGCGCAGACACACACACACACCCACACATGCGCGCACACACACACGCACACACACACACATGCCCGCACACACACACACACACACACACACACACACGGGGCAGCCGTGGCCTACTGGTTAGCACTCTGGACTTGTAACCGGAGGGTTGCCGATTCGAACCCCGACCAGTAGGCACGGCTGAAGTGCCCTTGAGCAAGGCACCTAACCCCTTACTGCTCCCCGAGCGCCGCTGTTGATGCAGGCATCTCACTGCGCCAGGATTAGTGTGTGCTTCACCTCACTGTGTGTACACTGTGTGCTGTGTGTGTTTCACTAATTCACGGATTGGGATAAATGCAGAGACCAAATTTCCCTCACGGGATCAAAAGAGTATATATACTTAATACTTATACACACACACACACATGCGCAGACACATTTACACACACACACAAAAACACACACACACATGCACAATTCACACACACACACACAATGTACACACAGCATGAGTGTCACAGCTCTTTCTTTAGTAATTGTATTATAATTAGTTATTCTGTTTTTATTTTCAAGATAGTATATTTCTATTTCACTTCCAAGTTGATTTCATCAAGTAGCCTACACTGTGTCATTTCTTGCAGTCTTGCATCTATATTCTTGGACTTGTCTCTGTCTAATTTGCTGACATAAGTTCTTCTTATTGAGGTGAACTGAAATAACCTGCTCCTTATATCCCTCTTCACTGTTTTCTGTAATGCAGTCATCTGTAGATAGACACATTGAGCAATGCAATCCATGTGAGGCTCTGACATATGAGTCACCAATGTCACTTACTCTTTGTAAGTGGTGGGTCAATCGAGTTCAGATCTGATTCTGACCTTTGGATGCGCAAATGAGTAATCTCTGAACTTGGCACAGCAAGAATCAAAGAGGAGGAGAGGAAATTATTTGATAACATGTCTAGTCTGAAGTTTACCATTTTGTGCAAACAGACTGTCAGACTGATGCAGAATTCTAGTAACCTCGGTGACTTCTCTTTCCATGCTATAAGCAAATTTATGACATGACCTCTCACACTCTAGTTCTTGTATTTCTGCAGGTCACAATGGACTAATGTATTTGGATTGGATAATTGCCATTTTTATGCTCATAAAAAGTTGAAGTGACTGTAAGCCATGCATCTGTAACTTGTCTAAAAGCATATGGAAAATATATTCATGAAATGCTCCTCAGAAGAACCACCAGGTCTACAGTAAGCTTGCCCTCTGCATGTCGATTAACAGGTCGATTGAAGGTGATAGCTCTTGCCTCTGCCATGGGAGTGACTGTGGGACTCATCTCACTCACGGTGGCTGTCATGATCAGGTGACTTTACTCTCTCTTTATTGGTTGCGCTACGGGTACAGCATATAGTGCTTTTTGTGGCTGTCTCCAGTCAATTGTGCACTGTTGCTGAATCCTGCATTGTGTTGTGTTATGTGAAATAGGCTTGGTTGATGATTGGCCACATTGGGAGAGCCCTAAACCATAGCACAAGAGGGTTGACATCTTTTCCTGTTTATAGCTGAAGTAACATGTGACACCTGAGCCAGGGTTTATTAAAGTTGACATGCCGTTGTGTCCGTTTGCCTCGTTCCACAGCAAGAACATGCACAGAGTGGACCCTGAGCACCACGGGCAGGTGAAAACGGTCAGTGGCATTCTGTCTCCTGTTCAAAATGAACATGCTGAAATATAAAATGGAGAAAGTCATTAAAGGAGCTCTAAGCGATGTTACGCGGTTTCTAAGCTAAAGCATTTTTTTGTCACATACAGCAAACATCACCTCACCATCCGCTTGCTGCATGTGCCCTGAATACACTGTAAAAGAACGCAATCTCTGCGGACAGCCCAGGCTCCAAAAACAGCAACAAAAACAACTTAATCAAAAACATAACAAACTGTTTTAGCCAGTCATGCACAGTTGATGGACATTTAGTACGAGTAGTGGGCTAGCTCTCTGTTTTGTTTGAACAGAAGTGACGTTACCCAACATCGCATAGAGCACCTTTACTGTAAATATGAGGGAGAAAATGAAAGAATAAAATGTGATAAAGCGGATGCAACTTTTACGGATTCTTCGTTTTTGCTATGTAAAGTTGAGTGAGTATGGTCTTCCTGAGATGTCATACCCTTTGTTTTGACTTTCAACCTCAGCGGAGGTCAGCAGTGATGCCTGAGACACTATTCTACGAGTGCCCACAGGATACCTTTCAGCTCAGGAGTTCCAAGATGACCGACATCCCGGTAAGTTCACAGACGGCAAAAACAACAAGATGATGATTTTCCTGCACTCTGGCTTGAGATTTCATTTGCCAATTGTGGACCAATAGGTGGACCAATATGTGAACCAATTGAGGGTGTGTATTTGTATGTGTGTGTGTGTGTGTGTGTGTTTGTGTGTGTGTGTGTGTGTGTGTGTGTGTGTGTTTCCTTCACAGGAGGAACCAGAGGAGTCTTGTGATGACACTGAGAGCATGGACAGCCTGCACCCATCCATCGTGCCCTTGACAGAGGTCACACAGAACACCGAAGATGATGGCAAGCTCAATTACATCACTGTTCATTACTCTAGAATGCCCAGGTGAGGTCAAGGGACAGCATGAGGATATCAACATACCAACATTCTGATTTCATGATTTCATGGAGCTGTATTCAGTATTTTAGTTCAAAACATAAAATATATCATACATTTTTTGATATAATGTTGATGATATGATATATATATATAATATTTTGCTATGTCAACAGTAAAGCTGTGAAATGAAATTACTTTCCATTTTGTTTTGTTACCTCAGTTTGGACCAGGTGCAGATCACTCATCTACCACTAGATGGCAATAAAGGCAGCAGGGATCGATCTAATGTCATTTACTCCGTCTTATCCAATGAGCAGCCATGAAGTTACTGCTTAGATGTACAACTATTTGACATTTACACCCACATTCATTTCCTTGTGCAGACTGGATATCAAGTTTTAACTCCCTTCGCCTACAAGTTGTGTACATGGTTTGAGCACAAAATAAGATTAAATTAAGTTTAGAAACAGTTTGCTTAAAACAATAGGCCTAAGGGAAAATAAATCATGTGTCTTCTTAGGTTAGGTTGACTCCTTAGGTTGACTTGGGAGGTCAACCTTTGAATATGGACAGGGGAAACGTCTCTGTCCTGTCCAGCCATGGAACAGCACCCTATGATGACTTCACTTATTGTGCTGACGAGATTGGTACTATTTGCCTGTCCATTTGTCATTTCTTATTTTGCTATACTAACATTCCATGTGAACAACTGAAATTTAAACATTTTTTTCACAAATAAGAAAATATTAAACGTTTAGCCTAGCTTTTGATATGATACCAAATATTATGTCAGTTTGAATTACCCATGTGATACTGCGTCCTGTGCTATCATAAATTAAATGTCTTGCCATTATATTGACCCTCATGTCAGTATTTAGTAGTTGGCTGTGAGTTCACTAAATGCACTAAATAAGCCATTTAAAAATAAGGACTCAAACACTAGAATTCAACCGAAAAAGGAAAGATTACTTTTTATGTCAAGATTACGTCATCTGATTACATGATGATGTACAAGGGGGAAGGATTAAGACAATTAAACCAATGTTTGACTACTTACAAGACATGGAGAACAATGCAATAAAAAATGTAACTAATGTAAGGTCATTATAGATTACGTACATTGTACCAAAGGCACGCAATATGAGGCTGACCATACAAATTGTGACAAGGATGCTTCTCTTTTTTTTTTTTTTTGCTGAATGATCACCAATTTAGTGGAAAAGGACCATGGCAGTATCATTTTTGTTAAAAGATGTATGCTGAATAAGAAATTAAATGCTCATCCAGTGTTGTGTGGTTATGTTAACCTTTTCCCCACCAAAAACTAAGCATCAAATTGTTCAGCAGGTTCCTGCATATTCGTTAAATTTCATTTAATACAGTTTTTAAAATAAAGTTGTGTTAATATGTATCACAGCAAATGAGTGTCTGCCTTTTGCCAGTTGCTCAAATGCAGTTGAGCAACTGGCTCAACTGCATTTGCAGTTGAAATGAGAGAGCTAGTGCCATCTACTGTTGTGACTGGTATGCATTGTTTGGTATTATTATGACCGCCGCGCAGCGAAGCATGTCCAAATTTCCGTCAAGGATTCCCGGGACACTGTAAGACCGGGGTACACGAAACTTGGTGGGCATGTAACCCCACATGGATAGCATGGAACCTCCTGTTTTCGTTTTGATCTGTAGCCCCCCCTGCTGGACTAGACCCCCGAAAGGAGGGTAGGGCAGACACAGTTTTCTGTGAATATCTCGAGAACCGTACGGTTTAGGAGGACCATTTTTTTTTTTGTATGTTGATCTCAAAGGGCCATGTTAACCCATTCCATAACCACTCATTTCATGTATAGTGCCACCTAGTTAAACACAAAAAAGTAAAAATGAGGTGTTGTAATCACAGGTATCTGTGACCTAACATAGTCAAAACTTCACGAAATTGGAAGTGTAGGATCATTATGACACCCTCTGATTGCACGCCAAGTTTCGTGGAATTACGTTCATGGGGGGCCACACAATAAATTAATTTATGTTACTATACACCAACTGGCCTGTAGGTGGCCGGAGACAGTTTTCTGTGAATATCTCAAGAACCGTAGGGCCTAGGAGGTCCACCTTTTTTTGTATGTTGGTCTTAAGGGGGCATGTCAACCCATCCCATTACCACTTATTTCATGTATAGCGCCATCTAGTTAAAAATGAAAAAGCAAAATATTAGGTGTTTTCATCACAATATCTCTGGCTGACATGGTAAAAACTGCACGAAATTGAAAGTGTAGGATCATTATGACACCCTCCGAATGCATGCTAAGTTTCGTGGACTTTCGTTCATGGGGGGCCTTACAATAAAATCATTTATGTGTACATTTAGTGACCGTACACCAACAAGGATTCCCGGGACACTGAAAGACCGGGGTACACGAAACTTGGTGGGCATGTACCCCCACATGGATAGCATGGAGCCATCGCTTTTCATTTTGATCTGTAGCCCCCTCGCTGGACTGGACCCCCCGAAAGGAGGGTAGGGCAGACACAGTTTTCTGTGAATATCTTGAGAACCGTAGGGCCTAGGATGACCAATTTTTTGCGTATGTTTGCCTCCAGGGGTCATGTAAACCCATTCCATATGCACACATGTGCATAAACAGATACTGTACACACGCACACACATACATTCACAGTAATCCTACATATGACACATACTCACACAGTAGACATATATACGCATGCATGCACATGCACACACACAGGCACATAAACAGGCAAACACACACATGCACGCACACACACCCACCCACACACACATAAACATAAACATGTACACGCACACATGCACACAATTCAAGAATTTCTCCGAATTATGAACAGGCAAGATGGGAGTGGGGTTGTATAAAATGTATATTACATGTGAAATCTATGAACTAATCATGTTTTGGTACTTGTTGTCTAGCAGATAACAGTGAGAATTGAGTGTGCATAATGCAATTCAGTGAGACAGTAAGAATCATATATGCCTTTCAGCGTGACTTATTTTTGTGGAAAACATGTGCTGGACTGGGCGGCGGTCATATTTTGTACCGTTCTGCGGTACATCTAGTTGGAATAGGCCTAATTCACTGTGAAAAGGGAAATTAGTTCATCAGGGGAAATTCCATTCAATTCAGTTATACTTTCATTTTTATTAATATAGCACAATAACATTACCACACCCACCTAGATCTCCTTTCAGAGACATACTAGTCTGGAACACCATAATTCACTAACATTTCCATCGGTCAGCAGATTACCTGCCCAATCAGTGACGAAAGGGGATGATGCTATAGTTTCACAATCGAAAGTGGCTGAGGTAAACGGCAGTACTGTACCAACTCCAACGTAATGCAAATGCAGACATCAAAAATTGCAGTCAGAAGAATGTGTAGATTTATTTACAGCAAAGTTAGGCCAACATACATTGTTTCCTGACTGCCAATGTTGTTTATTATCAGTTTGTAAGGCTTATGCGAAGTAGAAGTAATGTTATGAATCCCTTATCAATGTGACTGGTGAGGCTGGACCAATGATTTTAAAGTTAGCACAAAGTCTACGCCCATGTGAGTGTGTGAAAGGTTTCCCAATTAGGAGTGACCGGACTCTATTCACTTTGTGAATGAGTTTAGTTTACCAGGCTACAATAACATAAGGATATGTCTCAAAGTGCTTTGTAGGACCCAGCTTGAACTTTGTCCTTGATCCCTTTAGAGCAAACATTAAAGTGACAGGGGCAGGAAAAAAACAAGGTCACCAAGGCAACTCTAGGTATTACATTGTATTGAGTCCCAATCCGATTGCAGCCCATAGATAATTACACACGCTTTAGGATGCCAATTTACCTAGAGCATCCAGGAACAAATAAATGAAATTTATTTCTGTATGCAAACACATATCATCAGAGTCTCACGGCTGTGCATTTTGTTCAGTGCTGAGAAGTAAAGTTAATGTTTGTGGTAATATTGAACTCGATTGAACAATAAGTTGGAATAGTTTTAATAAATACTACAAATGTGTACATATCAATGTCATATATCAGCAGGACAACTGAAAGGGAATGATGGCTTATACTGTATCTCTGAAGCATTGCACTGATGTACAATGGTTCCGCAGTCTATAAAGATGTCATTTTCACCGCATCTTGTCATCTTTATGAATTCTTTTAGATGAAGGTGTTGATATCGCTTCAACACCTCTTTCAGGCTTTATTCATGTCATGTTTAAGCTCACTGCCTGATGTGATCTTTGGCGGGTCCTTCTGCAATCAGATTAAAAGTGAGTTCATTATTATGGCCCTTCAATTCAAGTGCATACTGTACATCTTATTAGATTGCATGTATGTGCGTGTCATTGGTAGGGCATGCTTACTGACCTCATACAGTAAAACACTGCCACTGCACCCACTGTCGTTGCTATCAGAAGGCCAAGTATCCACCCCACATGGCTCCCCCTGGATGCCTGGGTGTTTTCTGTGTCATTGTGAACATTAGGAAAACTATTTAGAAAAGAATTATCATGTCTTCATGAGGATTCAAAGTGCTTTGTATGAAACATTATCCTACAGTAGGATAGGATTCATCCTTTACAGGATTTACAGTGTCACAGCAGCTTCAAGACAGACATAACACCACACATTGACATCCAAACCTAATAAGTTCAAATAAAAAAAAAAAAAATAAAGGAAAGTTATATTTGTGCATTATAAAGTTTTTGACTGAAGGTGCTGCTGTTTATCACTTTCAGGGCGTGGAGTGGGTGTGCAGGGTTGGGCAGTATTGAACCTAGTTTAATTTTAGACACTGTAGGATAATATTTCCCACATGATGACACTAAGGTCATCCCGTTGACCTTTATTGTCACCTTCTTAGCAAATGTGTTTCAATTCAATTTCATCAATTTTACAAGTTTGTCATATCCTCAAAACAGTTTGTCATACCCTCATAAATTGTCATAGATCTAATAGACCTCAACAGGGACGGACTGGGGCAAAAAATGGCCGAGGAATATTTGGGCCAAGCGGCCCTCAAATCGGTCGGGCACACCTAATTAAATACAAAATCCTTGCATTACCCTTAAATATTCATATTTACAAGTGTCGTGGAGCACTGAAAATGGATACGAGCAGTTGTGCTTCATCCTTTATCCTCACAAAGGGGTCAAAAGTGCCTCCTATTTCTTATACTGTATGCAACAATCCAAACAGAATTTGGTGTTCACCTTCTCAGTAGATGACTGACGTATTGGCAAACCAATAAACCACCTTACACAGCGTTTTTGGGTGTTGTCATATAAACTTTTCTATCCTCAGATAACCCTTTGGCCTCTTGCTTAATTTTCTTGTTAACCAAATATACACGTGAAGCTACAGTATGGTCACACCCCAATAACTGTCCACAACTGCCATATTGTTCCCCTGGTAGACCGCAATCAGCAAAATAATGAGCTGACTGACAGACTGAGGTTAGTAAAAACCTGTGTTATGAAGAATAAATAGCTAATGGACAGGTTAATGTTTCTCTGACCGCAAACACTTGCTCTGGTCAGATGGCCCTTCTTGACCTTTTGTCCTCTGTGTAGCCTACACTATCACTCTGACTGATCAGAGGTAGCCACAGGGATGGATTACTGCACGGGCCTACCGGGCCCAGGCCCAGGGTCCCAAGGGGTCAGGGGGCCCTGAAGCCCAAGCCTTTGCATGGAATCATTGCCTCAATATCAACAAATCAGGATGTAGACTATGAATCTGATTGAATTTAGTATTGGCCATCCCCAAAATGCACCAGAATACAGGAAATCACATCAAACAAATTAAAAAAATTCTGGGGGAGGACCCCCAAACCCCCACCCCTCCCACATATGCGACAATTAGTGGGAGGCACTTAAAGCGATGGTTCGGAGTAATTTCACCCTAGGGTCCTTTGCACCATGACCCGAGCCAAACACCCTCCCAGAACCTTTTTTCCCTTGGTCGAACCCTGGTCGAGTAGCGCTGTCAGAAACTAATGACGTTCTGCAGTCGTGATGGAACCAACTTTTATCTCGTAAATTACCCCACTAATAATGCCCTGAATGGTACGCAACTTCTGCAGTAGTACAACTATGACCTTTAGTCCAATAACGAGGCATTAGAAAGTTTGTAAGTGCACCAGGAGTTTATTTAAATAAGACTTGCCTGATTATCTGCTACTATACCGCTGCATCGACGTTTCTTCCGTGATTTGGGAAAAGCCCGTAAAAGTCCTGGCAGGAAGCATGCATAAGGATGTAGATCCAGGAATGCACTAATATTTTGTTCGTAGTCCAGTTTGCAACAATTATTAGTTAACGCTAAGTTGTAAACACTTCGGGAAAAAAATATTTAAAACAGGATATACCAAAAAACATTGATGTAATCGCTTCCTGCAAGGACTTTTACAGGCTTTTCCCAAATCACGGCTTATATTTTCCCAAATATACAGCTTAGTTTGCTTGTGCATGAATATAACTTGAGGTTTTGCAGCCTACAGTTATAGAACTCTTTCGATGCCCTACTTTAAGTAGTTTAATCACTCATGCCGTAGATGTTGAATTTCGCGTCTGACTCGAATTAACGTTGATTTGACACCACCTGCTCTCCCTCAGTATTGAGATCACAGTATCCACTCGAAGGCAGAAGACAAAAGTGTGTACAGCAAAACGTTTGAATTTCCGACTTCTTCATCCCCACGAGAGTTTAACAAGTTAGATAATTCAAAACCCCCATATTACAGTATTTTCCCATAATAGGAAAAATCTCATGATACTGGATGCCCTTATATTGGCAAAGATGGTAGCTTTTTGTTGGCAAACTTCAGAGGCCTATAGAAACACATGCAACTCTACAGGATTAGCTAATACACCTTTGTGAAATCAGTCCTTATCCAAAAAGTTATATCCACTCTAGCCGAAAACAGTGAGATACAAGCCTTCCAATCCACTCAGAAATGTAATTAGGCTAATCTCAGGCCCTTAAAGTGACAGGCACTCAATTACACCTAACACACCACCAATACAATGACATGTCATAGAAGTGTAGCCTTAAGTCACACTGTGAGAAGAGAGAACACAACTCATAGTGATATGCTTGCCTGCCTTTTTTGCACTTACTATACGTGAAGTATCAGCAAATAGCACAGAAAAAAAAACTCGTATTGAAAACTGTGTTTTGTATTTTGTTGTGGATTGTGCAATTATGAACTGAAGACATACACAGGTTGTTCGTTCAAAGTAATCATTAGCTTTTGTCACATGTTTAGAAGCTTATATGGGTGTTAGAGCCTTTTGCAAATATAATATGGTATGTGTGATTTTATTATAGGCCTGTGTTAATTGCTTTGAAAACTTTATGTCAGAGTGGTCAGTCATATTCAAGCAATTGAGAGAGACGGTATGATCTACAGCATAAGAATGTGATTGGCATGTTTACTCTTAAACGGGATGTATACTTCTGTGCTTGAAACTTGAGTGCAGAAGAACTTCTTTTTTTTTCACCAGGGTAGTTTCAGTCAAATAGTCACTGTCACATGACACTTTGTGACTGCCTAGTTCCTCAGATAAAAGGAATAGGTTATTTATAGCTATGATGGAATATACTGAACATAATAGAGTAACATTATCTTAATCACTAGAAAGAACAGGATCATACTACATCCAGTGGGGGGTATATTATCAGTGAGTTTTTTTTAATTTTTTATCAGGATTACTGATAACTGATCCAACATTTGGAGACGTCAGCAAGACCAAAGAGACACTAAGATGTCCTTAAAAGGCTACAGGAATGGAAGAGGATGTTTTGTTTGAAACTGTCATACCAAGTCATGACAACATGACAACAGTTATTCAGTTAGTCAGCCATTGCCTGGCATTTCCTAGAAGGAAATCTTTCCCCTAGTCATCGATAATGGTCGCTTTCATACTAATCACAATTTGTAGTCTAGACTCTAGATGACCGTTCAGTTGCTTCAACATGAGTTGTTGGTTTATTGAGAATATTACTCTAGATTAGAATACAATATACTAAATACTAATACTAAAAGCAACTGTCTATAATAAATTTGTTTGACAAGGCATTACACTGAATGGCGATAGCAGAATAGAGTTTTAGAGCTTAGATATGACCAAGATCTTATATTACATTCAAAACAAGTTCTTACCTGTTATTTCAAGTTCAATCCCCTTCTGACCGGGAAGCTTGGCCAATGGATGGTCTGTGATGAAACGAAACACATAGACACCACTGTCAGACGCTCTGAGTGCCGAGATCCGTAGGGAGCAGTTTCCACTTCCCAGGCTGCCCAGGTACTCCACTCTGCCCAGGTACGCTGGCTCCAGAAAGATCCCGGCACTGTGGTATATGTACCTCTGTGTGATGCAATGACTCTGGCCCAAGCACCACATCTCTGAGGTCACCTTGTAACGGCCTCTTTCCGGAAAGTCATAGGAGCAAGGGAGAACTATGGAGGAGTTGGGTGTTGCATGGAGTGGGCCGTGTGGCAAGTGGACATCCCAGGATACAGAGAGGTCAACTGAAAGGTCAGGACACAAGGACAAGATGTGAGGAACCCCAGAGAGACACTCAACAGTACCCGTTCAACTGAGGTCAGAATGTCACATTCTCCAATCATCAAATAGTTAATTTGCTTTATGGATAACGACTGAAAATAAAAATGAGATGAGAGTGCATGCCAATCAATCAATAAATCAACTTGAATGAAAGTTTACAAATATGCACAGAGACAAAAAACACACAAACTCCAATCTTACCAGACAGGAACAGTGTTAGAAGCAGTCCAGCATCAAAGCATTTCACAACCATCTCTTTCACTTCTCACAGTCGCAGCTGCCTCTGCCATCTAGTTCATCCAAAGAGAATGCATGTGTGCATTGTTGTGCTATGGGCGTGTGTATGTCTGTGTGTGCTTGTGTGACTGATTAGAGATAGAGAGAGAGAGAGAGAGAGACAATGTGTCTGTGTGTGTGTGTGTGTGTGTGTGTGTGTGTGCGCGCGTACGTGTGTGTGTGTGTGTTTGTGTGTGTGTGTGTGTGTGTGTGTGTGTGTGTGTGTGTGTGTGCGTGCATGGTTGAGTGTCTGTCTGACTTCCCTTTTATAAGTTCCTTTTCTAAGAAGTACTGAGACATCAAAGCTAAGTAATGATCCCTTACTTGACATTAACACTGTAATTGCTGTTTACAGTATGCAAGCCTATGCTATTACAGATGTGGAAAAATACAGATGTCTATTGCACCTGGAGTATTTAGGCGTAGTCTACAACAAGTAGCCCATGGGACAATTCATCCTCCTGACAGTCCATAACCTACCAGTACTGCAACATAACAGTGCAACATAATAGTGCTATCTTGGGGCCTCACAGGGATTGGTCACTGGCAAACGCATAGGAATGAGTTTTAGTGTATAAAACCAAACACCTAAGAGTGTTTGTGAGCTTGGCTTCTCTTCTCTGCCCTGCTCATCTACTCTTTCACACTCTTTGTCTCTGTCTTTCCTTCCCCTTTTCTCTCACTCATTCATCTCAGGTTTGGTTTTGTGTTTACTTGACATCTGTAACATTTAAGCTACCGTGTAGCTTCCATACAATCCATTTGCATGCTTCCTCACTGACCGATCACAGGTGGTTAGGGTGGGTGGTCTGACATCTGACACCTTAACCATCAGCACAGATGCCCCCCAGGGCTGTGTTATGAGTCCTCTGCTGTATAACAGCTACACCCATGACTGCAGAGCCAGCAGCAGTCACACCTCCATCATTAAATTGACAGATGACACAGTGGTGGTGGGCCTGATCAGCAACAACAATGAACAGGCCTATCTGAACCAGGTGGATGAGGTAGCACAGTGGTGCCAGTCCAACAACCTCACTTTGGATATCAGCAAAACAAAGGAAATGGTGGTGGACTACAGGAAACAACAGAACAGAGCTTACACTCCACTTAAGATCAGTGGGCTACCAGTGGAGAGAGTCACAAGCTTCAAATACCTGGGAGTACACCTCACTGACGATCTAACATGGACTGTTAACACCCAGCACACACTGAGGAAATCTAGGTAAAGACTGTACTTCCTACGTCAGCTGAGGAAGTTCAAAGTATCATCTTGAAGGCCTTTTACTCCTCAGCTGTGGAGAGTGTCCTGACAAGTAGCATCATCACTTGGTATGGGAACTGTACAGCCTGTGACTGCAGTGCCCTACAGAGAGTGGTGCGATCTGCCGAACGTACCATCAGAGCACATCTCCCTACCCTGCAGGAGACCTACAAGAAAAGACTATGTACCAGGACCCAAAGAATTGTAAAGGAGCTTCTATCCTCAAGCAATCCGTATCCTGAACACACACAAGACTATATAAACTTTTTTTTTTACACACTTGCACATGGACTGTACACACACTGCACTTTTTATTCTCTATTGCTATTTATTAAAATATTTCTTGATCTTTCTTTCTTCACACTTGCACATAAAAAGCGGAACACCAAACGAAATTTCACTACATGCTCTACGTTAGTATTGCTATGTATGTGACGAATAAACCTCCTTGTAATCCTTGTATAGCCTGACGAGCCAGACCCACATTAAAATGTAGGGTCTGGGCACTCACCGTTCGCAGTGCTCAGTCCGAGGGGTGGGATAATCGGTTGTCTTTCAAATTCTCTCTGCACGCAATAGGACAGCGCTATGAGTCCCATGCGTTTCCCACCAGCGGAGCTACAGTAGTTGGTTAGTTCAAACTTTTTCCAACTTAATAAAAGCTTAACTCGTGTCACACTGTTTGCCAACAGCAACATTATCTTATTTGCTTTCAAGTAGCAGGGAATTCAAGCCAAACTGTTGCAACTCTGCCATCAATCATTATGTTAAGCCCGCCTAACGACTCTATACACTATTTGATTGGCCTGATAGAAGTTTAATTTTTCGAGCTCACAAGCCAACAGAGAGTTGCTAGACTAGCCCTGGCAGCTAATTTAATTTGCTGCCGCTAGGGTGCTAGATTTCTAGGCTAATCCTTGTATCCTTGTAACATAAAACTCTTGGTGTGCCATGCCCTTGTGTTTAACATTTAGTTTATAAACTGTTTAGTGATATTGTAGGTTGTTTACTAATTACAGAGTCAGATTATGAGTGTTTTCTACAATATTCACAAGTCTAATGCATCTTACTGTCCCATAAAGTTCTGACACACCTGAACATTCCCGCCAGCTGTTTTCCATCGTTGGTAACATTTTGACGCCCTTTACACTACCGAGAGCGGGTGTTTTTTACACTGTACCCTAGTGATGGACAGCTAACAGATCATGAGGAGATGTTCACTGACAAAAACATTATGACGTATGATTGCTCTCCTGATTGCACCTTTAAGGGCTTAATATACTGTATGAAGAAGCCCTGACGAGTTATCCTATTGTTGTCAGTAGTATCTATTACATATATAGGATATGTGTGCTCTAAAGAATGTGAGTGTACTCAGATGTTTGCTTAATATGTTATTATGTACATTTTTATGTTCATAATGTTCACATTTTGCACACACACACACGCACACACACACACACACACACACACGCACATATGATATTATATTGTATATGTGTGCTCTTAAGAATGTGAGTGTGTGTCTGTGTGTATGCTTGTGTGCGTGTGCATGTGTCTTTACAAAGAGGACTGCCAATTGTACCTCTGTGTGTGTGTGTGCCAATATTCAATATTCAAAATGCCCCCCTCCCCCAATACCAAGACATAAAATGTTATGCTACAGTAGGCTAGAATCACTCACTGTTGTCCAAAATAATCACTTGTTACAAACTGGAAAATGGTATGCTAAATGATTAAATAACTAAAAGAGAGTGCAGAGGTGAGATTATCTCAGTTAAGTTAAGTCAAGTCAACTTTATTTCTATAGCACATTTAAAAACAACTGAGTTGAACCAAAGTGCTTACAAACAAACATAAAACAATGACAATGGTACAACAACAATAATAACATAACATGGGGGAAAAATAAATACATAATTGAAATAATAAACAAATTGGTCAAAAATAAAATAAAGAATAAAGAGTGTGTGTGTGTGTGTGTGGGGGGGGGGGGGGGGGGGGGTATTAAGGTAGATTAAAAGCTTGGGAGAAAATGAAAGTCTTTAAGTTAGTCTTAAAGCAGTCAATGGTTGGAGAGGACTTAATATGTACAGGTAGACTATTCCAGAGTTGGGGGGCAACAACAGAGAAGGCTCTATCACCCTTAGTTTTAAGGCGTGTTTTGGGGATATAGAGAAGATTCTGAGATGAAGACCTAAGTGATCTTGGAGTGCTGTAAGGAATTAGTAGGTCACCTATGTAACTAGGTGCCAAACCACTGAGGGCTTTGAAGACAAAAAGTAAAATTTTAAACTTTAAACGCTGTGCTCCACAGGTAACCAGTGCAGCTTAGCCAACACAGGAGTTATATGCTCACGTTTCTTAGAACCACTTAATAATCTAGCTGCTGCATTTTGAACTAGCTGAAGTCTGTTGAGAGTGGAGTGGGTCAGGCCTGCATATAGTGAATTACAATAATCTAGTCTAGATGTTATGAAAGCATGTATAAGAGTTTCAAGATCGGAGAAGGACAAAAAGGGCTTCAGTTTTGCAATGATTCTTAACTTGAAAAAGCTGCCTTTGACCACACTATTTACTTGCTTATTAAAATGTAAAGAGGAGTCAAAGAAAACCCCAAGATTCTTTACTTCACTGTGGCAGTTTGCAGAGAGAGGTCCTAGTGCATTTTTCAAGATAGAAACATCACTTGGAGGGCCAAAAATAATTATATCAGTTTTACTTTCGTTCAGTTGAAGAAAATGTCTTGCCATCCAGCATTTGATGTCACTGAGACAAGTTAAAAATATTCTCCAAGTAACAAATGCCATTAGTGTTAACAGGCAGGTAAAACTGAGTGTCATCTGCATAGCAGTGATACTGAATGTTATACTTTTTAAAAATTGAGCCAAGGGGTAGCATATAATGAGAGAATAAAAGAGGGCCCAAAATGGAACCCTGAGGAACACCACACTTTATAAGGGCAGAGGAAGAGGAGAAATTGCCTAAACTAACTGAGTCAGTTAGTTTAGGCAATAAACTAAGTCACTAAGTCAGTTTTTGCTGCTCCTTTACTCTCACCCCCCCCCCCCCCCCCGTCGGCTACTCTGAATGCATTAGTTTACATGATCACATGAAACTATGATTGTCACAATCTCTGGACTTATTTTTCTATACCAATGCACATATTTATGTCCATTTGATTATAGTTGGTTGTCATTTGTTCAACACTCTATGGCATAAGATAGAATGGCACACAAAAATAAGAAAAATTTTATTATTAGATATTATTGTTTAAAAGAAAACATAGGCCTACAGTATACACATATCACTCTATGTGTTCATGAATTTGTAGATGTGATAGAATGACTGCACATGCATGTCTTGAGATAGGGAAATATAATAATGAAAACCTGCGCTGTCGCTGGTGGCGGTCATCATACATGTTTAGTGTTAATGTTGTTTTTGGTGTTAGCCCAGCTTATAAGGTAGGCTACTTTAATAATTGTTCGGTCAGTGTGGTGAATTAGGGATAAGTTAGATAAAAGGGCCAACATGTTATCTGTTGGTGCCAGGATTAAATGTGAAAAACGTAGCCTAGTCTACTAACACAGTTACACTGGGCCGTACAGGACAGGTAGCCTAACAGGTGCATATTGACCGGAAGAAGGAGGAACAGAGCGCGACTGGGAAAGAGAGGGTGAGAGAGAGGGAGTGAGAATTCCTCCTGTTTGTAAGTTAGGCTACCTGTTAACGGGAAACTGGACTCGTGGAACATAGCGTACATGTTGTCCATATTCTACCCTGTTTTCCCCCTGCATTTTTGGAAACACGATAGTGTTGAAAAGAGTAAACCTACAACTCTTCGTTTCTGAACGAAAAATAACATCACTGGACAGAAAGTTGTAAATAGCGACAGGTGAGTGGAAAACTGGAAATGGGATTTTTCTTTTTGGCAATGGTGTTGGTTTTAGTTGGCATTCCTCTCATCGTTCACAGACTTTTGAGTCAAATCAAAGTTGACAAACGGTTTGCGTAAAGAGCGTTAGGCCTATACAAAAGTGAACAAGAATAAACGCTATGATGTATGTAGGCTTGGTTCAATTTTTAATTTTTTTTGTTTGGTTTTGTCTTCTGTTTGTGTTCCTTTGAAAGGCTTAAGATTTTTGGATTAAAACAAACAAAGTAAAGGCCTTACTACCCTACTAAACAATAAATAACCTTAACATTTTAGACATCCAAGTCTTGGTACAATACAGCGATCAGTCATATTGCCCTTTGGCTTATTTAACTTGTTTAACCCATCTCTGCCCATAGCTTCAGTTAGTTGTAGTGTGTAATTCTTGCCATTCAATGCTTTACTTTGCAGCAAATTAAGGACATTTCAAAAACATCCCAAAGGAGTGTGAAAGGATAACCAGTGTACCAGTTTTATTCTCTTGTTTGGGAGATGGCAGAGAAGAAGAAGGGTGAGTGTTCACACAGACTAAAACAGGCAAATAGACTTATTTTTGCTTATGTCCAGACCACCAGCAATTACACCAGGAATCAGGCGACTCTAATGTTAAAGATTAATGGAGTTCGCTGTCCCTAACCATCCGGGGGACGTTGTTTTGTTCACTTCCATGGTGTTCTAGAAATTTGACAAAATATGGCATCAATAAGATGTTCACGGTGGACTGGGCTTCAGAGGGAACTTTTTTTAAACAGTGCCAGCTGGATTTGATTCTCCTGGTTGAAAGGGAATTATATCGAAAATGGTTCTGGGGAAGGCTTTGCTCTTCTCTGATATGACAGCATAAACACACACTTTTGAGGGACGTTATATTCAACACACTGTATCCACAGATATGGATTCCAGCTGTATTATCCACTTGTAGTTATACACTTTTCTATTCTTCTTAAACAGCAATCTTTCCACAAGAACTACCACATTTTGGTATTTGTGTATTGGCCGCCCTTTGTCACTGGGATGTTAGGGGAGGACACTTGTGAACAGAACAGGACAATCTGAGTCATAAAATATTACATTGTTTACATCTTGGTATGCATAACAGAATTGGTTGGCGACAAAACACTGTTGTCTGTTATTGTAGTTATGGTTATGGTTATGATTATGGCTCTTGGCAGATGCCTTTGTCCAGAGCGATATACAATGATAAGTAATAAACATTATAATTAAAAAAAAAAAAAAACAGTAATTAGTAGTAATTCATGAATAATTATAGTAATATTTATACATCTTATTACAGTCTAGTAGGTGTCTTTATAATATGCCTTCAGCACATTAAATCTAAATAAAAATGCGCTCTCTGCTGGTTGTATTTTGCTATTAGATTGTAAAAATAGCTGCCCAATGGATCCTGTCTTCTGATATTTACGTTTATGTTAGAATATCACTCCCTGCAGGAAAGTGGCTGACGCAACATTGAACATTTTGGTGGAACTGCCTAGAACTGGGTGTGGTGTTGGTGAAAGCTGTATAGATGGTTCTCCTTGATAAGATATTGGATATTGATACAGTATACAGGAGATGTAAAAGAGATGACTATAGAAACGACAGCAATGCAATAGGAAGTATTCATACCCAAATGGCCTTGCAATTAAATAGGATGTCTTATTTGCACCCATGGATATGTCTGTGGTCTAAATTTATATTTTTGCCTGTCAGAGAACCTTTTGGATCATAATGTTGTTTCAGTTGTGAAATAGGCTACTGTAGAAGAATTTGGAAAAAATGTAAACCATTATCGATTTCTGTGATATCCGTTTCCCTCTCAGCATAAATGACTATTGTGGCTGGTTTTCAAAAGATCATTTCTCATAAGGATGAATATGAATGGTTGGTTCTAATAGTTTATGGCTGTGTGCACATGTTCAGACAGATAAAACGATGCTTACTGTGCTGTCACCATGGTAACTACCTAAACTACATTGAAGTGGTTAGTGGGGAAGTTCCTGTTGACAGTGTGTTTGAACGTTCTGACTTCTGAGTCATCATGGTTAAAAAAAAACTCAGAGATCAATCACCAGGCTACTCATACTGTACGTGTAGAGTTGTGGAAGTAGACGGAAACCCACATAGGTTGAGTCTGTGTAAATGAAACTCAACCTATAACACGTGCCTAAAAGTTGATTGTGTTGTCAGAAAAGACGGAACTCAAAATTCTTGAAAAGCAGAAGAAAGTATGTTAATTGGGCTACTTGAATGTTTGTTGCCAACCAGGGTGCTATATAGACAAAAGACAACAAAAAAGACAAACATAGAATCTCCAAAGAGTGCATTACATTCTTATAGATATGTTTTGAAATCACTTTAGACCACTCCAAAAGGAGTTAAATTTTTGCTGAATGCATTAACTAATATGGAAGTCTTTACAGACATGTGCTGACCTGCACTGACCGCCATGACACACTGTCATAAGATCCTTTGTTGTTCAAACCGGCAACCCTCCAGTTACAAGTCCGAAGCGCAAACCTGTAGGCCACGGCTGCCCCACTGTACTGCACTGGACTGTTTATGAGTAGAGACTCAAAGGATGTAAGAGAAACGTTTTCAGATGGTGAAACGTCTATGAATGCTGAATATGCCAGCCTTCTCTCCCTGTCGTTAGTGCGCATACCCACTGTTCCCAAGGCACTCCTGAAACAAGCTAAGTACCACTGCATGTGGGTGGGTGGGTGGTTGTGACGGGGCAGCTGACTCATGCCTGACGCTCTCGGCCTCTCGAGTGATTGAAAACGACAGCCTACAGCTGAGTCAGACAATGGTGGCACTTGTTCCTCAATCAGGTTGCCTATACTGTACTAGCATGGGGAGTTGTAGACACCACTGTGGAGATATTGCAGTGGGGCTGGACTGACTGTGGCATCTCTCAGTGAGCCATCCCCCCCTGACAGTCAGTGGTGGGTTGATACTTTCAGGGTTCCCATGGGTCATGGCATTTCTGGAATATCATGGAATTTTGGTCTATTCCAGACATGGAAAGTCAGAGAATTTTATCGTTTTTGGGGCAGTCATGTAATATCAGTTTTTTTGTTGTTGTAGCAGTTTAAAATGTACTTGGCAAAATACATTAATACAAATATGTCCACACAGAACTGGTGTATACAGTATCTGATTATTAGCTTTACTGCTGGGTTGGGGGTTGCTTCTTTGAGTATCCAATGCCCATTTATTCATCTCCTGCTCTAAAAAAGTAAAATATTCTTGAACGCTATGTGGCTGCTCTTAAATCATTGGTCGGTATATTGTACCATTCAATTTATAGTAAGTCATGGAAATTCAGGTTTTTTTTATTTCAGGGAAAAGTCAAGGAATTTTACATTTGACTTAAAGTGGGAACCCTGTACTTTAGTCATCCATTAAACCGACCGCTGGTGCAGAAACTATGGATAGTGAAGGCTCCACAGAGACAGCCAACTAGGGAAACTTGGGGTGACAAACCTGAGAGACAATTTGATCCTGAAATGTTTTGCTATCCAAGAAAATGGTGCCTTCACTGAAGTGGATTTGTGAATGTCAAAAATAGGCACATGTCTGGTTTTGGTTTCTGTGTGCTCATGCATGCTGATGTCGTTACCATAGCAGCTCATTCTCACTTCCTCAAAACGGCATCTGCCATTTTCTTTGTGGGCTGGCTTTTTGTTGTGTTTGTCCTCAGATGTAATGATGAGGATCCCATGTCAAATCACGTCAATTCCCCAATGTTTCTCTTTGTTTTGGACCAGCATTATGGTAACATGCATGCCTGTTTGTAATCTTTATAAGCACTGTCATGTAGAACAACATACTGCATATCTGCAGCATGATCAGTCGTTTTGTGTTAATCACTTTCCTGTTCTAATGCAATTAGGAAGCACTTGTATTCAGTACAAAAATGAATAGATGTTTATGTAGTGATTATATAAACTGTTCATTTTCATTTGACCCCCCCCCCCCCCCCCCCCAAGTCACCTCTCCTTTTGTCTTCAATCTCCATATGGACTTTAAAATCTTGGCAAGGCCTCACATCTTTGATGCTTTGGGTCTGACTGTGGCAGATTGTTATTATACACATGTCTGCTATGCAGTATTCCATATTGCATAGCTTGCCATGTTAGGGCCCACGCCCTCTACTAGTGGAATGTTGATGTTGTTGTACGTCCCTCAAAGGGCCTAATTAATGATGTATATGCTCCTAAGCACAGGGATTCCTCGGGTAGACCCCTATGGCCTGCTGTACTTGTTGTGTTTTCTCACCAAATACATGCCAAGGAGTCCATTGTATCTCTGTCATCAGTCATCCTGTCTTTGTTTTGGTGGTGTGTGTGTTGGGCCCATGCTACCTTCCTTCCATACTGCTATCATAACTCCTGTCAGGAAGTGAGACCGTGTTATGACAGTGATAAGGAGGGGTGTGTGTGTGTGTGGGTTCATTCAGCACTCTCACACTCGCCCTTTAATTCTGGAGCCTTCTTCTAATTCTGGAGGCTGATCCTTCAGAATCACAGCGGATGAAATCAACACCTGACAGACAGATCAGTAGGAACTGGTCAACGACGGACGAGGGGAGGGAGCTCTTGTCTCCAGACGTGCTGATAGACACATGTAATGATGTTTGTTTGGCTTGCCCTTATCAGTGCAACAGACTGCCTGTGTGACCTGTGACTCCAGGTTCTGTGGAACATCAGCAGTGTGGTGGTCCAGCAAGGTTAATGATCACACGAGAGCACGCTCCTGTCAAACCCAAGCGTTTTCAGACAAAAGGAGTGGTCATGCACCACTGCACACATCTCCTCTTGAGCGAGGACTGCTTTTGTTGGTTTTGTGTGAGTATGCACTTGAGATGAGACTTAGGCTGATGACGTGGAGAAAGAGGCTGTAGGGGTTGCCTCTTGTTTTCCATCAAGTCAAGTCAAGTCAAGTCAAGTCAAGTCAAGTCAAGTCAAGTCAGGTCAGGTCAGGTCAGGTCAAGTCAAGTCAAGTCAAGTCAAGTCAAGTCAAGTCAAGTCAAGTCAAGTCAAATTTATTTCATCCATAAGAATGGAAATGATAGTGCTTACGCCCACCGTCATGCTCACATAAAAAAAAACAAGATAAAAAACATAACAATAACACTACAAGATAATAAGTTAACATTAAGTACACATACAATTCCATGACTGCATATGAGAGTGGCAGTCCATTACAATGATGACCTTTCAGACACTAAGTCCTAAAATGACCACAGACAAGGCTGGACCAGTAGACAATGCAAAAAGCCTTTTTTTTCAAATAGCTACTTAATCATTGAAGCATGTTATGAAATAGCTATTTGAATAAAGGTGGGAGAGGTTCCCTAGAATTTCAAGATTAATCACTGGATTCCCTTTCAAAGACAACATTGCCAACTGATCTTCCGAACTTCCAAGTACACCAGGACCCGCTCTCATTTATAGGGTGACCCTGCACAGGTTACCCATGCATAGGCAGGCCCAGTTAACACCAGTTAACAACGTCTGGCACTCTTGGACAGGTTCGACTTTACGCAACCATAAACCCCCCCACATGGCGCGGGCTGTCTGCCTATGTCCAGGGACAGGGTGACACTTTCCATGGGTTGGCATTGCTGCTGCGGATGAGCTCTCAGTTTGCTTTAGCTCCATTGAAATGGAGACTTTGCACTATTGATCCAGGTGTCCTGGATGCCATGCTGGAAATGCCGAGCTCAGGAGCTGACATTATTTTGTTCTCTTCATATTTGCACTTTCTTTTCTGTTTTCAAATAGACACTTACAGTCCATAGTGGCCCAAGTGGGAGGGCAGAGCACTCTTGCAGTATCAGGATTCTGATCATGATTGTTTTTTTAGGAAAATGATTTATTTGGCTTTCTTCTTTTGCTAATGTGAAGTTCTTTTCTTGTTCTGCCCACAGGAAGTCCAGGGATGACCATCTTTAGCCCCTGTCGCGTGGCTGTCGCTGTCAGTCTGACGATGGTGGTATTAGGGGGCATCGGTGTGGCCATCTGGGCCCTAGGTGAGAGAGGTCGTCTTTGGGGAAATTAGTCTGAGAAATACCCTTCAGCTGCAGAATTCTGTGCCAGTCATGACGATTTGCTAGTTGCTAGTACATCGCTTTGACCGTTACTCAGAGCCAAGAGGCATAGAGTCATGTGCTTGTTTAATGAGATATACTCACACTGGACTCAAACATCTCAGACTCTGGACGTTCTTGTGTCACTAAGCCCTGGATGTAGCCCCAAGCACACATAGTTGTGAGTGTGTCATTCAAAAATCCAAATGTCTTTGTTTTAGACCTCACAGAGGAAGACAGAAGTCATCTTTGTTGTTAAAAAGGACTAAACAAAGATTTCCTTTGTTGCATATTGTTTCCAGCTCACTCTATAGCAGTGGTCCCCAAACTTTTTCTTCCGAGGGCCAGCTCACTATACCTGGCTCTAAGAGAGGGCTAGAGACTCGGAGTATATCAGTAACCATAAATAGCTTAGCGCTGTGAACAAAGGCAGTCTACCTTAGTTGAATATTCCATTACATTTAATCTATAGGCTATTCCAATTTAATACCATTGTTATCTGTGTTTATATTGCCATCATGCCATATCAGTGTAAAATGTAGCTCAAATGAAATAATAATAATAGCATTCTCAAAACTATAAGCAGGGAGTCCCAAAAGTATATTTTGAACTCTGAACTTTGCATAGGCTACACAGGTCAAGTTGTGAACAAGCAATATCCTACAAATAATTTAAAGTTCTCAAACTATGAGTTTTATGAAGTTGTGGCAGAAACATCTGAAATGACCACCATTCTAACTTTCACTCACCTGATGAGAACTTTGTGAACTCTGTTTGAACGAGTGAATAAAAAATATAAATAATTATACCAGAAAGTTCCAGAATTATGACTTGAATAGAAGTTAGTTGGTTATTAACAATTAATTGATACATTTTTAGAATACTTTGAGCACTGATGCAGTCAGCAGAGGCCTCTTACATGGTTTGCAGGTAGGCCTACTATACATTTCATTCCGTTTTCAATGGCAAACGCGAAACATCAAAACGTCAAAACAACCACCAGTGGACAAAAAGAGTATTACATGTGTACTGTTAAGACCCGCCATAGAGAATGAATGGGGGAAATTACGGTTTACGGTTTTTACGAGGTTATAGTTTGACGATGTCGTACGTGCGGGCCGGATCCTATATAGGCTACCACGGACATGTTTTGTGGGGCTAAACATAGTTAAGATATAGTTGAATTGCACACCATCAGAGTTATTGTTGACAAGGGAATGGATGGGTCTGGTTAAAAATACATTAATCATTCATGGCTGATAACTCTTAGTTTTAATCTATGTATTACAGTCACATATTTGAGCAGGACAGAAGACACAGGATTGTATGATGGTGAGCATCAGTGCCTTAATATTTCACAGTTAACAGTTTATCCCATTCTGTAGCACAGAATGTCAATCTAGTGGTCCAGCTCACATTCCACTTTCCGCATTCCTCTTGTTGCCCCGCCCCCTGTCTGACCCGCGCCTGCCACAGTCCAGGTGAGCTCCACAGACAAGCGTCTCCGAGTCTTTGACTCCGCCCAGCGCAGGTGGAGGCACATCTGCTCCTCCAGTGCCGACCAACTACTGGCCTCCATCAGCTGTGAGGAAATGGGCTTCGTCAGGTGAGCAGCAGTCTGGTGACCAAACATGGACGAAACAATGCCGTTTATTTAGGCGGGGATCAGCGGCAAGCGGCAGATTTCCTATTGCTTTCTATGGTTCGGCAGCGGAATGGTGGCAGCGCTAGCGTAACGCTAGCGTTGAACAAGCTGAGCGTTGAACTTGGTTCAACTTTCAAACCGCAACACGAGCTTATTCAGTTTAGGCAAACCGTTTGTGTTACTTAGGAACGAGATAGAACTTATTACGCCCCTGATCCACTAGCACGCGATGCGAATTCCCCAAATCGCGACGCTACCCTCCATGAAGACGCTTTGATGGGCGTCCCCTTTTGTAGATGTGTGGTAACGGCAGGGCAAGAGCAGGTAGCCTAGTAAACAACCAAACAAAATGTTTCCCTCCACCATTTTGAAATTACCGAGGGAAAGTCACATCTATAAATTAGTTTGCAATTTGGGCGGACATTTCAATCATGAAGTTATCCATGTAGGATTCTAGCCACACATCATACAAACACGGAAATGTAGACACTGCTATGATTATTTTTTCTCATCTGACATGTTTCTGTACGTTGGCGGTAACCACACTACCGGAAAATTAGGTTTTGTTTAGTCTACATGATGATGGACTTCCCCTGCGTTTTGCTCTGCTATTGGATACTCGCCTCGCGATGGACGGATTCATTTGCATAAAGTTGGGGATTGCTGAACTTTTTGACGCGCCGCAGCCACAGCACTCGTCGCACCGCATAACCAGAGTCCTATGCGGGTGCGGAATTCGCTTCTCATAGAAATGAATAGGGATACTGTGTCGCGGTGTTCGCATCGCATGCTAGTGGATCAGGGGCGTTATGGTCTGAGCGTTGTGCTTGCCGCTGGCCGCTGGCCGCTGGCTAATGTGATCCCCGCCTAATGCTGCTCTACGTTTAACTCCTCAACATGTTAAGTGGAACTTGAGTGTGGTATAGTGGTGGAATGTGTAGGCTACAGTTCACTTTTTCTTTGCTGATTTTAATGCACTGTGCTGATTAGCACTCTGTGTCATCAATACTTCCCATTAGGGTGGTGAATTTCTCCAGCATCCAACAAAGTAATGACCACGATTTCTTCTGTGTCAAAGAGAATGAGCTGACCTATGGCAAAAAGATTTCCACTGTCCTATATCCCTGGTATGACCATCCTTCTCAATTGTTTAAATCTTTTACCAAAAGTAAGAATACTATTTTATGTAGGAAATATGACAAAATATCATATTCAGGCTTCTGTAATGAAAAGTGGAATGAAATGGCCAGTGGGTCAGTTACTGCTGATATGGTAACACTTCACTTAAATAGTCTGTCCACAGGGACATACCAGATCATCTGTTAAGATTCAAGTTCAGTTTGTAAAATAGTTATTGAACAATTATTACTCACTATTTTTACCTGTTGATGTATTAATTTCTGTGTTCCATCTATCCTTTTTCATAGTGAATGTGAAACTGGAGAGGTCCTTGCTTTGACTTGCCAAGGTAAATTGATACAGCAAACGGTATTTTTTGCATTGAGAAATGTATATACTTGCTGTACTGGCAGTTTTTCTTTTTTTTTTTTTGAATAATTGTTATTAACAACAGACTATTTTTATCTTCTAGTCAAGTAACTTTATTTATATATCACATTTAAAACAACGGGATTTGACCCAGAATGTTTTACAGTTGAGGCAGTTAAGATTTGACAATACACATTTGAGTAACAAGGAGATCGTAACAAGAAGTGGTTCTACATTGCAGGGATAAGAAAGTCATAAGAAATAAAACAAAGGATCTTTCTATCTCTCTGTCCCTGTCTTGGGCCCCTGTAGATTGCGGTCGTCGTAGCCTGACGGAGGAGCGGATCGTCGGGGGCGTGGACGCCAAGCAGGGACGTTGGCCCTGGCAGGTCAGCCTGCAGTATGACGGCGTGCACCAGTGTGGAGGCTCCATTATATCCGACCGCTGGATAGTCAGTGCTGCCCACTGCTTCCCTGAGTGAGTGAAAACACACACACACACACACACACACACACACACACACACACACACACAGTACACACACAGTACACACACACACACACACACACACACACACACACACACACACACACACGCACACACACACATCTACACAGGACACACAGCAAACAGTACTCACAGTAACATGTTTCTCCAATCTCCACCTCCATCTCAATGTATCTCCATCCTGCTCACCATTAAGACACACACACACACACACACACACACACACACACACACACACACACACCTCATACACAGACAGGCCCTCATGTCCGCGCATCTTCCCTCTTTTGTAGGCGCTATCGCCATGTGGGGAGGTGGCGAGTAATATTGGGCTCCATCTACAACAACCCGACTCATAAAAACGTGGTCATCGCTGAGGTGCAGACTGTGGTCTACCATAGCAGCTACCTGCCCTTCGTTGACCCCAATGTAGAGGACAACAGCCGAGACATCGCCGTGTTGGCCCTCACTGCACCGCTACAGTTCACTGGTAAGGCACACTGGAGAGGCCAGGCACGCTGTCTAAAGACCACTGGACAATGGTGATAGATGACTTGATGTTGCTGCTGCAGAGAAAATATGTTTAGATTTCCCACAGATACACACGTATGCCCAGCCAGGTATAGAAGAATATGCAGCTATGTTTTAAAACCAGCAATTGTTTTGGGTTTGACATGATGAACGTTTGTTTTCTTTACAAAGGGTAAAGACAGTGCTCCTGGCTTGGGGGCTGGCAGTGTAAAGGAATCATTATAGCACAACCCTCTCTGGTCTCAGCTCACTGCGCTGCACAGGGCTCCAGACAAAGGGCCTATTTTTCTCCTGTGCTTGTGCCCTTACAAATGACAATGTTATCTGACCTGCATCCTCAATTTTTATATTTCCAGTTGCCATGGGAATCTCAATGAGAATATCCCTTTCTCTCTCCAAAGCACAGGGACTGTTTTGAGATCATATGGTGTTTTTTGTGGATAAAAAGAGCAGCCGTGACAGTAGAATGTTGATACTTTTTTGACTGACCGGTTAAGAATAGAAAGGCTCCTTCCTCCCTCTAGTGTCCGGTCTTGGAATGACATCTCTTTAGTATCAGCAGCTGACCTTACAGAAGGCTCACTTTTGAGTCACATGTCTCAAAAGTCACATCGTGTGTGTGTGTGTGTTCAGTAAAATGTGATGGAGGAATATGGTGTAGCGCCAATCCGGTCTCATTGTTATGCAGAGAGGATGTTCTCCGCTTTCATCTTTTGTCTCATTTAACCACACAGCACAAAGGACCCAGTGTAGCTCAGAAATGCTAGCGGACAGACACAAGATCTGTGTACTACAACACCATTTCACAGGACTATTTTATCTCCCTAACTCTTGACACATATTCTCTCTGTCTCTTTCTTATTCTGATTTCGGACCCTGACAGACTATGTTCAGCCAGTGTGCCTGCCAACCCACGGTCAGCGCTTGGTGGATGGCCAAATGGGTACAGTAACGGGCTGGGGCAACACTGGATACTATGGTAAAATAACAGAACATCTTCTAAGGACAACAATATGACACAGCAATAGTATTATTAGACAGTAGTTTGTATTTTAGATGAGTTATTGTATTGCAGTATATTGCATATAACACATATTTCAAGCAGTTAATGACCTCTGTAGTTATTGTATGTATTAGTGTGTGTTACCAATGCAGTGATGTAGCAGTGCATGTACTGTACAGAAATTGGTTGTAGAATTTCACTCAAACTGTATACTGCCACCTTTGAGGGGATCTTGTGTTTATCTCTACAGTTCATGCATGTTCATCATAGTCTGTCTTAATGCATCCAATGTCTGGTCAAGTACAACCCTCTAGTGGCGATCCCTCTATATGAAAGAAGAGTCATTCTAGGCCAGTACTCTGGCTCATACTCACATTTGTTGCTCTTGGACATGGGCCAGTGCTGTCTTTCTGTATCTGACCTTTACACTAGCAAACTCTGCCAGTGCAACAGCAACAGAATTTAAACGTAAGCAACAGAAGTGCAGCACTTTTTCTGGATAAACAAACATTCCTGTGGGATTGGAGAAGGTTGGGTTTTTGTCTGGAAGTAGCAAACTGTCACCCCCCACTGCCATTTACCTCCTGTACTGTCTAAATCTTTTTTCTTCTTCAGGAGCTCTTGCCAACATTCTACAAGAAGCCAACGTTCCCATCATCAGTGACATTGTGTGTAACGCCCCAGATTACTATGACAACCAGATCACCACAAGCATGTTCTGTGCTGGATTTGAGAAGGGCGGGATTGATGCCTGCCAGGTATGTACACTGCACTGCACTGAATACGGTGAGGCAAACTGAACAGCCAATCACAGCAACCCTTTTCCAGGTGGCTCCCACGCCAATTACACATGTTGAATTAAGATGCGGAAGTGGCCATAAATTAGTCAACATAGGTCTGTCAGTGTCGTTCATCGACCGGCCGGACATTATCAGACGTTCGACCGTCGGCTTGGTCTGCGGTCCCCACGAGTGCAGAAAAGATTCAGCCTTATGTTCTCACTCTAGGGAGACAGTGGTGGCCCCTTTGTGACAGAGGACTGCCTGTCGAAGACCAGACGCTACCGGCTGGTGGGCGTGGTCAGCTGGGGCACTGGCTGTGCCATGGCCAAGAAGCCCGGAGTCTACACCCGAGTGTCCCGCTTCCTGCCATGGATATCCACCGCTATGAGGGTAAGTGTGAGAGAAGCAAAGCACAAAGAGGCCACAGACCTATTTTAGAAGTAGAAGTAGAAGTTACAAATTTACCACAAGGACAGTCACGGCAGGTGTTGCATATTCTGCCATTTTATCTGCACACCACTGGCTTAAACCGTCCATCCATCCATCCATCCATCCATCCATCCATCCATCCATCCATCCATCCATCCATCCATCCATCCATCCATCCATCAATTCATCCATTTATCCATCTTTTCTCTCTCTCTCTCTCTCTCTCTCTCTCAGACCTATGAAGGTAATCCTGGGGTACATAAGATGGCCCGGGTGTGAACTGCCCTGGTGAGAAGTGCTGGGCAACAGTCTGTCATATGAGAAAAAATATTTTCCTTGAAGGTTCCGGAAACCCCCCTCTGGGAAGAAGCATAGCAATCCTTTTTTAGGAACCTGATCCTAACTCTGGATTAATGTTTGAATGTAAAATTGTCACAAAATATGGATCTATGATCAATGTATACAGTATGTAGTCTGATATACAAGTGAAAACAAAAATCAGCCCATGTGTTTATGGAAAGGAATGTGATCGTGCCTTGCCAATTAAGAGCTTGCTTTGCATGATGACATCAGATCTTGGTATTACTTGACAAAACTAAACCACAAGGTGTTCTACCAAAAATTCAGACTCCTGCTGCAGTCTGAGTTGCCAGTGTGTGGTTCAGTAGATTGTTAGATATAATATGTAAAATACGTCATTCCGAGTGTGTAGTCATTCATCCGCAGGCAAAATAATTTAATGTAGCAACACCAGAATGGTGTATTAATGAGCAAGGTGTGTTTGTATACATACACTGTAAAAGAACATGTGAAACAAAACAGGACAATATACTGGTAGTTTTCCATTAGTACAATTTTTGTACATTTTGTAGGAACTGTCCGAAATGGATACAAATTGATAATACCCATGCCTATAACTTTGTTGTAAAACACCATACTGCCTATCCCTTGGAAACAAGCAATTGTAATTGTGCATTAGGCAACAATATATAAAAGAGTGGGCGCAGTTTCATTAGGCATATTTAATGTGCCTGAAAGTGCTTTGTTCAGACCTGATAAATTACCAAGTGCAATGTAAGAACCTGACCAACAAATACAACAAGCTATGTGTTCAACTTTGAATATGTGGTGGTCAGTAATAATTGGCCAATTGACTGTAACAAAAAAAAAAACAGATAAATGTTTGGGAGAATTTTGACCAGAGAGTTAACAAAAACATTTTTGGAGGAGTAACAACTTTTTAAAAATATATTTTCCTATTACCTCGCAGTATGCGCAGTTATTCATCCAAGACATGGTATCAGTTCAGAACATTTGGTATCCAAATGCTGCTCTCTTTTTTGCCCTTCTGAGATTTTAGTTATCAAGTGGTTTCTAGCTCCAGTTTGGTATTATTCTAACTTACATGGCATACATCTAGAATAATGTCATGGTATACATCTAGAATAATGTGGAATGTAGAATACATCTAGAATAATGTGGTGGCATGCATCTATGCATCTATGCATGCCACCACATTATTCTAGAAATTTTTGTTTCAAATGAGTATATATAATTTTTGGGCCTTCAGGTAGCCCTCATTCCCAAAAAGGTTGAAGACCCCTGATCTAGAATAATGTGGTGGCATGCATCTATGTGGTGGCATACATCTACTGTATGTATGCCATCACATTATTCTAGATGTATGCCATCACATTATTCTAGGTGTAGGCCATGCAAGTTATCACACATTTCCCTCAAGAGATGGTGTCGTCGCATGTCATGTCAGTTGTATGCAATGCATTGGTTCCATGAAATAGAGGTATAAGTCTACATGGCAATATTATGTCTGATAATGTCTACACTTACCTTCTATAAAGATACTGGTTGCAGACTGGAGCCATGAACTTGTATTATTTTTTGGTTCAATAAAAATAATATTTTTTTGCTATTAATATTTGTTTTCTATTGAAACCGCTAAAAGGCCAAAAGAAGGGAAATTGGGTTCTAAATATGTCTGGCACTGCACTTGAACGAAGTTGAAATTATGTGGTTGTGCGGTTTCTGGTCAAGATGCTTCTGTAACATTTATTTGACAGTATTTCTCATGAACTATTATAATTTTTGTCAATATTTAGAGGTTTTGATTTTGTAATCAGTACTTTGTTTTCTGTACATTGTATATATTTGTAGCTCTGTTGTTTAATTCAGTCTTTCTGACATGTTCTTTATGATTCTTGGTGACTGTAAGTCTGCTCCCATTTTATTGAAAGTAGCCTCGTGTACAATGTACCATTGTATTGGTTAGGATGTTTTGATACAGTGTACTTCACATATCTGTTACATGTCACTTGTAACCCTGACAACAAATACATCTTGTGACAGTAGGCTGTTATATGAGAAGTACACTACTTATTATTTAATTCATGATGAGCTACACTGCACCATGGTGTACTCCAAGCTGTTTTTTTTTTTCCTTTTTTTTTTTAAAGAGGTAGCATTTTTCTAGCCTGGCACTGCCCCTTTCACTAAAGTCACTGAGTTGAAAGTGGTTTTGTCTTGTGGTCAGAAATGGCAGTATACTTCGAAGATACATTTAAATTGTATCAGCATGCCGGCACCTTCCAGCTTTGTTTATTTCCTAAACACAGTTCCTGTTTGGTTCGGTCAAACCAGAAAGTCTGCTTTATTCATGTGGGGGCTGCTGGACTGTAGCGTACCTCAGCAGACGCTGAGCTGAGCTGCAGTAAGCCATGCCAGGCTAGTTTTTATCTACATGTACCCTTCCAGAATACAAAAATAGGAGAAATATTTTACACACATGATTATTTCTGTAAACCACAATCTTGTTTTTCTCTCTCCCTCTCTATCTGTACCAGTCTTTTAGCAGAGGTTTAAAGTTCAGGTTCATGAGGAAGCTGTCCCATATCATGGTGCACTAGAGATTTCAAAATGATATGCCATTGTGCTTTCATGGGAGACATTTTCTGGTCTAGATAGATATCAGTTGCGGTTTACTTTTCTCACATTTCTCGTTATCCATGAAAAAAACAAAAAAAAGTCCATTTGTGAATGAATGTATATTTTAAGTTTCCTGAAAGGAATAATCTATTGTGATCTATTGTTGTTCATATCTTACCTGGACTGTGATATTAAACACTGTAAATTTAAATAAAGTTTTAATTAAACATGTACATTTCTATGTTTTGTTGTCGACCCACATGTACCGTAATTTTAGACTTCAGTACCAACAGGAACTTCCGGCCTTATCCACCTTAAAGGGCTTACAGTACCATTTCTGAGATAACCTCATGTCATACAGCATCATGTGCATATGCTCAAATTTCTCTGTCTATTTATGCTCCTTTCAGGTGTCCTCTGACTAACCTAAAAAACCTGTTTTGATATTCATAGACAGAACACAGGAGAAGGACTAATGTCATGCAGAACTTGATTTGTAAGGCCTTGAGCCTTTTACAAAGTGAAACAGTAATTATTTTGTCACAAGATCCACATCAGGCAAGTCCACTGAGACTCTATGCAAAAGAGTCCAATAGTCTATTTGAGTTCTGAGTTTTCATAAAGCTGAAATTAGCACATGGCCCAAAGTGTTTTTCCAATCAATATCACCATATCATGAGTGTAGTATATTTAGACCAAATGCATCGATATGTGCCCTGATCAGGACATTTCTTGGACCCTTTTCTTTTTACCCATCATTCCACAAGTGCTCCAAAGACACATTTGCCTGGGAGATGATGTGCATGACTGACTTAGGTGTTGCCTGCTTGGCAACCTTGCTTGCTTTCTGAGAATTTGTGCTGAGTCAAATCTGCTCTCGGATGGCCATTTGGTTTGTAAATCCACCTGTTGACTAGAAGTCTGTGTTCTGAGGGGCCAAGTTGTCTCCTAATTATACAACTTCACATAGAGCTATAACTCCCCAAACAATCAGGATGTAATGTATTTCCTAGAGCCGTAAAGTAGAAACCAAGAAAATATTTCCATCTCACTGTATGACTAGATTGCGTAAATATGAAAGACAGTTGTATGATATGCTTTTAAATGTAGACAAACTACTTGAAAATGCATTACAGTTGATATTAATATGCCAAACTTCATGACTGCAGCAAAGGATCTCCACTTTTTTCTCACAACTAATGTGTGGGGGTGAGTGTCCTGATCATTAATGAAGGTGAAAGGCCTGGCTGACTATTTTGGAAGTAAAATAACTTTCCTTCATACCCAATTTACATGGCTGTGACAACATGAGAGGAAACTGTTGAAAGAGTAGAATCACATAAAGTGGAGGAGGAGACCTAAAGAGGAAAGCCAGTGTGTGTCTCACTCCCTCTGCGGCATTTACTTGCTCAACCTGTTTCAAATGCCTTCTTCAGGAGTCTAAACAAATGAGCGAATGCCTGGCTGTGATTTTCTACCCTCTTTCCGCAATGTTTTGAAATAATTTTCAGCACAAACAGAAGGAAAACCTCCTCCTTTTCTTGCCTGGATCTGGGGCTTGTGTCCTAGTGCGTTCCATAGAGGAAGGTCAGGATCTTCACTGAGAACTTGACTCGGCGGATGGTTAATTAACTGCTTACCGGGGAACCAGGCAAACTTCATCTGCGGCTGGAAGACACAGAGCTAAGGCCATGTTTCTGAACCGCTTCCAGGGGCATCGTTCTCCCCACCTCCTCAGCAAAGCACTACTGATTTACTTACATGTCACCTGGACGTTACAAGGTAAGGATCACATAGATTGAATATAGATTGATTACTTTCAAAATCTAAATAATACATGGTATCTAGCCAGAGCCTAGCCTAGACAGAGAACAAATGTGTACATTTTATGTGCTTTCCATATATACAGTACATGTACCTTTTTGACAACAAAATCTACTTTTTGTGCATTTAAGTATAATATGATGTATGGATTTTAATGTTCTAGAATGTTTCTGACATGTTCTTATTCCAGAAGGCTTTGGTCCTCTGAGGACCAAATATGTAGTTCTCATTTCCTGTCACTAGCAGGAAATTCAATAATCAAAGCAATGCAACATGAATCCAGACTGAGAATCCATTTCCATCTGTAGGCCTATTTGTATTGGCATCCATCAAATGGTATTTGCTCATCACTCTCTCTCCTTGCCACTGTATTTCTTCAGACTCCATATACACTCAGAGACCTGGGAACATAACGACAGCCACTGGTGAGCCAGCCAGCTTCCACTGTGGGATCCCATCATCTGCAGGGAGGGTCGACTTCCGAATCCAAGGAAATGAACAAGGGAACAACAAAACCCTCAGTTGTCCAGGGAACAAAACACATGAGTGGCCAGAGAAGGTGAGTATACCAAAGAAATTAAGAAAGGAAAGAAAGAACACTCTTAAAACAGATGTGTTGTCCCTATCTGGACACAGAGATGTGTTCAAAGTCAAAGTCTGCTTTATTGTCAATTTCTTCACATGCCAAGACATACAAAGAGATCGAAATTACGTTTCTCACTATCCCACAGTGGATACAAGACATATTTAACCAATTAAAGGAGAATTCCGGTGTGATATTGACCTAAAGTGTATTGAAACATGATACCGAGTGTGAACGTATGTCTCATAGCCCATCTCGGCTTGTCCCCTGCACTCCAAAATCTGGCGCTAGTTAGCCGATGCTACCAACAGCTTTCAATAGTGGTGCTTCGGCATCGGGCTAGCCATGCAAATAAATCACTGTTTTACACCCATTTACGAGGCTCAATGTATCTCCACACTTCATTGGTAGACTTCCGAGGGCCCTGACATTTAAAACGAGACATTGAGAACTTTGAAAAAGCACTGGTAGTTTACTTACAAGACGATTTATACAGACAGTATCTTCACGAAGTTTAGCGTTTGCAGCCATCTTGAATTTAGTCACGATAAGTCGAGCAACGAGTAAGAATGAACTGGTATGATAAGGGATCAGATTCCAAAAATAATTCAGTGGAAATGCATGGATTCCAGTTTCTTCCAGTAGCAGCAACTGGAACTGCAACCAATGAAGTGTGGAGATACATTGAGCCTCGTAAATGGGTGTAAAACAGTGATTTATTTGCATGGCTAGCCCGATGCCGAAGCACCACTATTGAAAAAGCTGTTGGTAGCATCGGCTAACTAGCGCCAGATTTTGGAGTGCAGGGGACAAGCCGAGATGGGCTATGAGACATACTTTCACACTCGGTATCATGTTTCAATACACTTTAGGTCAATATCACACCGGAATTCTCCTTTAAGTCCACAGACAAACATAACATTCAAGTAAACAATAAAAAGTAAATAAGAAGGCACATACAATGAAGGAATAAGAGCAGCAAAATTGGGTTATAATATATATAATAATATAATATAATATAATATAATATAATAGTGCAAAGTCAGGCCAATAAATGGCGGAGGTAGTTCTGTTTGACCTAAGTAAGCAAGTGGCATAGTGGTGCAAGTTATGTAAGAGCAGCAGAAGTGTGTTGTGTTTTCAGGACAACAGGACAACAACAACAAGTTGCAAAGTGTGCAAGTGTACTAGTGCAAGTGGAGTAGTGCAAGTGGAGTAGTGCAAGGCAGCCATTGTGGGTCCAAAGTCCAGGATGTTATGTAGCTGAGGGTGGAGGGGGGAGAGGGGGGAGAGAGTTCAGCATCCTAACAGCCTGGTGTATGAAGCTGTTGGTGAGTCTGGTGGTGTGGGAGCGCAGGCTTCTGTACCTCTTCCCAGAGGGCAGTAGATCAAACAAATTGTAAGCGGGGTGACTTGCATCACTCACAATTGTGGTCGCCTTGCGGGTGAGGTGGGTGGTGTAAATGTCTTTCAGGGAGGGGAGTGAAGCAGTAATAATCCTTCTAGCTGTTAGGACTGTGTGTTGTTTTCATGTGTTGTTTTGTGTCATATAAAAAAGGAAACAACACAAACTGTGTTGTCCCTATCTGGACACAGAGATATGTTAAAAAAAAAAACCAATGCAAGTTGTGTTGGTTTTAACACAATTTGTGTTATATAAAAAAGGAAACAACACAAACTGTGTTGTCCCTATCTGGACACTGAGATGTGTTAAAAACAACGCAAGTTGTGTTGTTTTCAACACATTCGTTTTAAGAGTGAAAGAATAAGAGAGAGGGGAAGAGAGAGAAATAAAGAAAAGAAATAGAGTGATACAGACAAGAATGATACAAATAATGCAATTAGTCAACTACACTGTAATTCTCTGTGTAATAACGGCAATTCTTACAGAAATTATTAATGGACGACATGTAATACTTTTTCTTCTGTCTTTTCTTTTTATCTAAATAATTCAAAACTGTCAGAAACAATATCCATTATTTTTCCTGTTTTTTTGTTGGCCCTCTTCAGGCATTGAAGTGGTCATGTACTGATACTGCTACTGAAATACTGGCTATTTGGACCATCACTGGCACATCGTTGTCTGATAATGGCACCATGTTCAGGTGTACAGCACATGGGCAGCCAGAAACTGTTGGACATCTCAGCGTGTTTGGTATAAAAAAATTACATTTAATTTTAAATTTAAATTTCGAAAGGTTTAAAATTTCAGTAAAACAGAACAATGGTGTGTGGTAATGTTCTGTGTTTGTGTGGCTTGTTAATCTGTCTGTCTGTCTGTCTGTCAGTAAACAGCAGCTACTTTGGAATTCTTATCGGCTGTGTGATCGGAGGTTTTTTTGGCATCCTCCTCGTCTTTGGCCTAATATACGTGTTCCTGCAGAAATCAGAATCGTTCCAGGAATGCTTCAGTGAGTACCTTGCCCCCCTACCTATGTATGATGTACAGTACAGCCCTCACAGAGAATCTGCCCATAGACGTTAATGCCACTGGATGTTAATTCTCCCGTGTTTCTAATCTTGATAAGCTTGAGCAACACAATGTAAGAATTGCTATTTATAGCCATTGTCATCCATTTTCAATATACTGGGTGCCCATTTAGAGCTAAGAGGGTAGACAAGACATTGAAAACTGATGAGAGGGGTCTGGCACAGAGCAACACATTTACAGAGTGCAATACCAGACATGCTGGGCATGTATCAGCAATCACAGAGATTCCACTCAGTGCAGTGCATCATCAAAATGAGTTTGGTAAAACAGGTAAAAAGTACATCATGTTGCTTTAATGAATATCCATGGTGCAATTGATGTGATTATATCACATGCTCATCATTCCGGTTGTCTGATTTGTCTGTTCAACAGGAGGAAAGCGAGAGGAAGACGAATGCACAATAGTTGAAGAGTCAAAGGGGTACTAACTTGACTTCTGTTCAGCAAAAATGCACACAGCACAGAAAAACAAAAGTTAACATGCCTTGAAACCCCTTTAGTCAAACTTTACGTTGTAGTAGCACATGTAACCATTATTTTTTTTCCAAACGAGTTTGTTTAGTAACCAGACATACTGTAGACATGCAAGTTCCCACTTTGACCAGAAGATGGTGTCTCTTCCTTGAAACAAGCCATGGAGCCAAACAGCTATAGATGTATGATGTCCAAAATGATTTACCATGACATTGTAATAAGTAGTAAGGTGTTGTGTTGTTTGGATGTTTGCTTTTTGTCTGTTTACATTGTTTTAATTCTTCAACGTTTATTTCGATGAGTTGATGTTTTCGTACAGTTTCAACGAGTGTGTATATGTGAATCATAACAACGGCAGGATACGGCTTGAAAAATAGAAACAGTTCTGAACGAACAGTGGGGAAAGTAGATCAATATTGACACAGGTGGTTTCCTTGGCCTTTGAAGAACAGTTACAGTGATATCTGCAAAACTTTTGTTTGAAGATGATGATACTTTATATGATCATCAATCTATACTTCAATTTCAATATGAATGTGCTATATGTGAATTTACTTTAACTTATTTTTTTGCACTTTTTGTCAGCCTCAAACTGTAAAACACATTACAGCACATTATCTCTAGAATTATCATTGTTCTCGTCTGATCTTTGTCTTGCTTTACCCAGATTTAAATTATAAATCTGAAATGAAATAATAGTTGCATAGAAGCACTCTGAGCATATCAGACAGACTAGACATTGGTCTTTTTTAAAAAGTAATATGTGTCTCTCTCTCTATCCCTCTAGCTTTGTAGGCATTGGGGTTGTGTTGGGGTGAGTCGTTTTCACAAAGGAATTGTGTAATATACATTAAAGTGGCTTTCTGCACAATATCACTCAGTATGTGTTTCATAATTATCATCCATGCGTTTCCTCCTGCTGGTTATTGCTCACCCAAAAGGCTTACCACAACCGTTATCAGTCTTTCTTGTCATTCATCTCGCTCAACTGCCCCCCCAGGCGCACCTCTTGCAAATACAGCAAGTACACTGAATGGGAATCAATAGGCAAGAGTGGCTTGTTTGCACTGTAAAATTCTTAACGTTTTTTTAGCAGATAAGTCAGTAGGATTGTAATCATTAACCAAATGTTTGAGTCTTGAGTCTTGCCTCTGACTCGCTATGCAACATGTCCTCTTTAATTGGTTCAATTATAGCACATATGTTAACTTTTTTTATGTTATAGGCCTAATTAATATTCCTCTCATTGTTTTAGTTTTTGAATAATATTGGCAGTATATCCAGTTACCGTGATATTGCCGAGTAGGCCTAGTATACCTATTTTACACCACTGGTGTATAGTGCAAGCATGTATGTATGTATCTATGTATGTATATATTTTTCATGTCTTGCTATCCAGACTCCTAGCATATCACTCATAAAATGGACGGGCATGTATTCCTCGGCTCTGGAGTTGTAGTAATACCATCTGACATTAAGGTACCGCCTCCAAACTAGATCCCCATGGCTGGAACCCCCCCCACCCCACACCACCCCACCCCCCGCCCGAGACTGCCGCTTTGAGTGGCTTCTGAATGTAGGTGAGGTGGAATCTTCCACTGAGGTAGCCTATCGCTCCTGAGTGTAGGTGAGGTGGAGGTAGAATTTTCCACTGAGGTAGCCTATTGTTCCCGGGATCCTCCCTGCGTGAGCAGCCTGTTTCCCTCCAGGCTCCATCAACCTCCTCTGTCTCCTGTGGTCTCCTTCTAAGAGGGTTGGACCGATTCTCCGGCTCACTGAAGTTTCTTTCCTGAAAATGAATCAGGAGGGAGGTTTTTTTTTTTTATGTTTTTGCTACAGTGCACTGCTTATCTGAGTTGTCTGGAGGTTGTATTTGGTCTGCTATATATGTCATATACAGTATAAATTGCCAATGCGTTTTAAGTACAAATGCGTTTTAAGTACAAACAGTTTTATGGTTCAAAATCAGACTGAGATGAGGACAACAAAGTTAAACAGAAAACTACAAAACAGGTATAATTGTCATTTTAAGACATCTTCGAAAATATGATGTTGTAGATCAGGTCTGAAAACACCACATGTGACACATATAGCGTCTCTGAACTGTTCCCAATGTTGGAGAATAGATTTATTGAATAAGTAGCAAGGTAGACAAACGGCAAATTTCTGGTTTGATACTGTACATGGCTTAACTGAGTTCACCCCAGTAGAATGAGTATACGTATAAGTATAAGTATATATACTCTTTTGATCCTGTGAGGGAAATTTGGTCTCTGCATTTATCCCAATCTGTGAATTAGTGAAACACACTCAGCACACAGCGTACACACAGTGAGGTGAAGCACACACTATTTCCGGCGCAGTGAGCTGCCTGCATCAACAGCGGCGCTCGGGGAGCAGTGAGGGGTTAGGTGCCTTGCTCAAGGGCACTTCGGCCTTGCCTATTGGTCGGGGTTTGAACCGGCAACCCTCCGGTTACAGGTCCGAAGTGCTAACCAGTAGGCCACGGCTGCCCAATGCTGTAATGTGCTGAATGTGCTGAACATTTTTGTGCAACAAAATCACAACATCAAAACCATCATGCATACACAAAAAGTTTCGACCAATAAAAACATGAGTATGCACCTTTCTAGAATCCAAAATTGAAGGCTTTCCAATGCACAGACCAGATGCTCGATGTGAAGCTAATGTTTGGGCAACAATATTGCAGTGGGATAGCGTGACAGGAGAAAACAAGGAACAGTGATAAGGACAGCCATAGCTCACCTCAGGCTGTGTTTTGGTTATACACAATAAGGAGGAGTCATCACTCAAGGTAAAGCCAAGAAATGAAAAAAGTCATATCGGAGGACACTTGCAATCTGTCACACTGACAAGACGTCTCAAGCCACCAGAGAGAATTTCTCCAGCTCAGGTAAGGTCAAAAAATCATGGCTGTGAAAAATTACTATGGTTTTGTTTTAAATAGATCAAAAATGTGTTTAAGAGAATGCGTGTGTTATAGATGCAACTCATTTTACAATATTTAATGATATTCAACTCTTGATACCTTGCTTACAAGGGAAACGGGAAATGCTAAATAGTCATTTAACTTGTAAAAGGGTGATCAGATTATGTAAAAAGCCACTGAATGTAATTTGAAATGCTGCCTAAATGGCCTCATGTTGATGAAGAGTTAGGTGCCTACATGCCATATCCACCATTTTGTTTTCCAAGTTATTGGAATCAAAACAACACAACTGCAATTTGATTGATATTACCTGAAATACACAATTAAATAGACTTTTTAATGGATTAAAAACGGAGATATAGCATTTTGGAACCAAACTCTTCACATGTAGATTTTCATTGTAGTGGTTGAGAACTGATACCAACCCAAATAGGCCTGCCATAACGTCTGATCATTATGATGTGAAAAAAGGAGACCAAGGAGACAAAACCGCTAAACCATAAGTTGATACATGAACAGAGTGAGGCCACATAATTTCCAAAACATTCTGCGTTTGCCCTTGCTGGAATCCAAGGTCAACCCAAGGGTGTCCGGGAGCCTGCTGGGTCTTCTCTACTCAGTTACATAGTGATGCTGTTTACTGTCAAAACACTGGTACAGCTGGTTGGTGTCGCGACTAACTTTGTTATTTGGCTCTTACCCAAAGAGCACTGATTCAAAATGAGGAAGAGGCAAAGAAGGCACATTTCTAACCTCAAAATGTATAGAAACTCAGGCACTTTTTCTTGAAAGCTATTCTTGTTTTGAAAGAACAATAACAGCCTGTTCTTTGTTTATTGGTAGGTGATCAGAAAGATGGAACAGTTCAGCTTTCTATTTCTTTTGGGAGGTAAATGGTCTTCCTTCTCTTTTTAGTACAGTCATGTAATTTCCTTAACCCTGTCACTCATACATGCCCAACTCTTTTCTTGGTGCTTCACAAATCTGCATATTAGAAATTTGTACAGATCATATTATGAAGATCATATATTATGTAAGATATTATGAGATACAGTATCATATTTCTTTGTATCAATTGCAACATTCCTTGCGCAACTTGACCTTGACAAGTCATAGAGTTGTCCTTCAGCTCAGTGTCATGTGAACTGTGTTTCCTTCTCCCTTCTCCTTTCTCCCACCAGTCTTTTGTTCCCTCTTCATCGAAACTGAAGCAAGTAAGGGACCATAAGTGTTTGTTGTATTCCGGGTTTGGGTTCGGTTTTTTATCTGTCATTTGTCCGGTCCAGTGGGTGGTGGTGTTCCCATGAACCCCTCCGTCGCCTCTTCAGAATAGCCATTCCTGTCCAGTCCAGTCCTGGATCATAGATATTAAAAAGCTAGATACCGCATTGACTGTCGAGTTCTATTAGGTGGCATCATAAACATGGCCGACATATTGGTGGGGGCAGCACCTTTATTGTGTAAGGGCAACATTTGCAGGCAATCACAGACACCTGTCTGATTTCCAGTCAGAGTCACATGTTCCTCTATTGGCCTCCAGTGATTGCTGCCCCCACCAAGATGGCGTCGCTATTTACGTACGTTCTGGAGCCCAATGCGGTATCTAACTTTCTAATATCTATGTCCTGCATCACCTGATCGGCCCACCCCTCTGCTTACTGCAACCTGGATCCACCTGGACCCCCATGCAGGCTGGGTCATGTGACCACCATAACCCTTGACCACTGTGATATCTAAACAATTATTATCTGCATATTCAAAGTTATACAGATGTACTATACTGATAACACATACTGTGATTGGCTTTTCTTTCAACCTGTTCCCCTTTTAATTGTTTCCTGTTTATCCACCCTTCATCCCTTAAGGCCCATTCGTATACGGTAAGTAGTCCTTACACAAAAATATTATATATTTAGTAAGCCCTAAAACATATACATAATACATATACATAACACATATATATATAATACTTATAGAATTTTCTTTTGAAATATTTTTCTGAATCCACTTTTAATTCTACATTTCTTTTGAATTTAATTAAAAATCATTTTCAAGATGTTTATTGTTACATATATATTAATCCACCTCTGAATGACACTTGCCGTTATTGTGAATAGTTCTGCTTCACCTTGGAAAGTCAATGATGATGGTGTACATTCAGCTGGTGTCAACAGAGTTTCGTTTGAGCTGCCATTGCCAGTGAATAGGGGAAGAACTCCAGTATCTTGTGAAAGGCGAAAACAGGGTCAAACAATTACATTAGACTAGCAATAATATTATGATAAAGTTGAGATTATGGACGAGGAAAACAATCATTTCAATTACAAAGCAATGTAATTCAGTAAATAAACTAATCAATCTATCACTATGCATATGAATGTTATACTGTAGATCACATACTGTAAAGGGGTGTACAAGTCAGTGTGTGAATAGATGCCAAAAGGAGGCTAACTCTATATCTGTGTTGGCCAGTCAGTCAAGTTGTCCAGTAAACCTGGAGTTTAACTGATGCTTTGTTCTGTCAACAGACTATTACAAACTACGAGTTGGTGGCTTGGTGTTCGCAGGCATGCTTGTGACAGGAGCAGTTGTTTTATTAATGTGTAAGTAAATAAAACACTATCTAAAGCATTAACTCATGTTTAGTTATTTAGTTTATTAACTCATCTCAGTTGAAATGGTGGCTTGTGTAACACTGATTTCTTTAACAACAGAAATAACACATTCTTCCCCACTTCTCTTCACAGGGAACAGGTGTAGGCCAAGCAAGTGAGTTTCTCAGTCAACAATTGTTATTTGTAAAAGCTTAATAGACATACATGGACACAGACGGCACTTCACAACACTTTCCCCTTCTGTTAACGTTACAGGAAAGGAGATGATGACTCTGAAATTTGAGATCCTTCAGAGGACTGCACCAGTTTGGGATTTGTTGTCATGACAGCCATAATCATGTTTGATGGGTCTGATGTTGCTAGGGTAATGCTGGACTATAAAGAGAGGCGTTGTAGTGACTAGATGGGTTCAAATGCATTTGCTTTTATCTTTATTTACTGAAGCCATTGCATGGAATTGTGAATCTTATATTAAAAAGGACAATTCTGTGTATGAAGAATAGAATCACAGTTTGGTTGAGGTTGAGTGGATTTGCTGATTCTTTTTTCTTCTTATAATAAAATCTTTCAACTAAGACAATGGTAGCCTATAAAGGCTAAAATTGAACGATCCATGGTTTCTAAATATCACATCTACTCAAAAAGGCTACGGAAGCTAACCACCGTTTTGGTTTAGGCGTGCATGGAAACCAAGAAATGAAAGTCTACTCCGCCCTAAAGTGCTTCACATCAATTCAAAACTCAGCCCATTTCCAAACTGAGCCAACCTGTTGAACGTCAGTGAAAAGGGTGTTGGCCTCAGTCTTCCCTAAATCAATATACAGACTCTGGTGCCAACAAAGGTTTACGATAAGTTGTCCGTCTTTTATTCTTCGGCTATTCGACACGTGTGAAAAGGGTTAGAAGGTAAGATTCAGTGCAACATGTGTACGTGTTTGTCAACGTGAATGCCATTATAAATAACGCATTCTGCGTGGTAATAGGCCACTATAAAAGCCTATATATTTTATATATTGTGGTCACGATGATGTTAATGGTATTCATTGGCAGCATATGCCACCTTTCACCTTCCTCTGTACGTATGTTTTATTAAGGCTATGGAACATATACTAGGTGTTTTAAAAAGCGATTTTAATTTTAAGATTGTAGCCTACCCTAACATTAGCCGACATCCGAATAAACCGTCCTCATGTGGAAAAGAGAACTGGCTTTTCATTTCCGGATAGTCGTAGGTTTTTTAGTGCGAGACTCGGAAAGTGCGAGAGTAGGAAAGTATCCTAGCGGTCTATTCTCCCGCAATTGTTATGTCTGGCTGCAATGACTAGGATGCTTAAACCCTACAGCACTGAATCATAACTAGATTGATTTCAGTGTGTGTTGTATAATTTCTCATATACCCATGTAATGTCAGTTTGAAAGATATACTTGGATGAAATGTTCGTATGGAAATTGGACACTTAAAGCTGTATGCTCTAATCCATACGCGGGAGAACCGTAGCATGTGCGGTTTAACATGCCTTTCCAGTCATGACGCATGTGTAGGCTACTTTGTACCGACTTGTGAATGGGACATGGTGCGCACATGTCCTTAACCATTAGACATATAGACATCAAACATATATTGGATCTAGCCCAGCCAGTTGCTCAACTGTTGTTTCCGAGATAGCAACCATGGCTTGGATTCAAGCGCAGCCTTAGTGCGAGACTCGGAAAGTGCGGAAAAAAAAAAAAAAAAAAAAAAAAAGGGGCGCACCAGCCTGTGGGATGCACTGCTCTAAATTCCATCAGGACCAGTGAATATTTCTGATATAGTGCAATGAAATTGTATATGTGGTAGTTGCAGTTGTAGCCTACTCTATTTTTGGAAGAGGAAAATCTGTGGCCTGCACTCACATACATCTGTTTCAAATAGTTCAGTAGAGTATGAGAGTCTGTAATCATCTTGTTCATTTTGACTACCACTGTTAACCTTTTAAAGATAAAACTTGATGTTATTACCAGAGCACGAGGAATGCAATTGAGGAACTTTTTGTAATGCTAAATTGCTTCAGTCTCAGTCTACACGAAAAGCATTCACTCCAACTACAAGTCCAGCTTTGTTATTATTTTCAAATTTGAGCTGCTAGTGCTCCCAAATCCAGTTCCAAAGAAAAAGAAAAGCGTGTCTAGTCTGACTGTAGTTACTCCCAGAGGAGTAGTGGTGGCGTGTAGGAAGAATGAGTCATGGAAATAATATGTGCCTTTCCCCCTTGCGCTTCTCACATGAGACAATCTCATGGAAATATCCCTCTATGGTGCCAGTATTAAGTGTGGCTCAACGGTGTGCAAAGACAGGAAACACGTGGTGTGAAACAGTCATTAACTTGAGCTACCTCGATGCCATGTTTATTCCTTCCTTTAGAGTAAGAATGGGTGTTTTATGTCATGAGAGGACACTGAGGACAAGCGTGGTCTGGAATGTGTCTCCCTGTGTCTGTCGTTTCGATTGCCTCTCTTTGTGTACTGTCAGTATTGCTCCTTGCCAGAATTTCACTTTCATTGTGGAAGGACATCTTCCGCCTTGTCAGGGTGTGCGCACAGCAAGACGTTGGATTTGGGATAGAATTCTCCAAATGTTTACACAGCAAAGACATGGGAGAGAGTCTCAAATATGAAATCGAGTCAATCGCCAGTGATAGTAGGCTTCTGTTTTGTAATCAGTCCTATCTTTTTGAGAGATCCTGGAAAAAATCAGGCCTTAATAATAATCTTTTGTTGTTGTTGGGGACCTACACAATGTAACAAAAGAAGCTCTCTGTTATGTCAGCAAGGTTGCAGTGAGGTACCATTGTCACTAAGATTCATGTTTACATGTGTAGCCTAATAAGTAGGGCACAGGCCATTAACCAGAGCCCAACAGGTGTTTTTTCTTGTTGATCATGGCTGTTGCAGTGTCAAGGTCATTGGTAAACATTTGTGGACATAACTCCTGATTTCTAAATCTTGTCCTGCGGTGTCCCATTAATTGCGTTGGACACACACTGACAATGAATGGTGAATGAATGTGTTGTGACTGTTTTGAAAGTATTTTTTCCATGTATTTACTATTTAATTAAAGTAAACAAAAAACAGACAGTGATTGGTTTGGCAATCCATTCCAGTTATTTTGTTTGTACTCAATCAATTTTGGAGTTGAGTTTGAGATTCATATAGTCACTAAATTCTCTATTGTATGTGGCCTCTCAGCCAGTCCTTAAACCAGATGAACATTGTTCTCTAAAGGCCAGTCAGTGTGTGTGTGTGTGTGTATGCCACACTTCAAAGTGCTCAAAGTCTATTCTTAGTGGCAGGGGTTTTGTTCTTAAATTAGGCTCATACACATATTGGATTCCTATGACCACGTGGCAGAGGCTTTATGTAGTGTGGTTATGGTTGGCCTGTGCTTCCGTACTTTGGTGGGAGGGGGAGACCTGCAGGAACTGCAAACAGGAACCCAGCACGATCCAGCTAGACCACACACTTCAAGGGTCACTATTGGATACAAATACAGCTGTGAGAATGCACAGTGCACTCTGTACAAGTACAAGCGCTCTCTCTCCCTTTCCCTCTCTCTCTCTCTTTTTCTCTCTGCCTTTCTTTCTCTCTTTTTCTCTCTCCCTTTCTCTCTTTCTTTTTCTATCCCTCCCTCTCTCTATTACTCTCTATTACTATTTGTGGGCAACAGTGGCCTACTGGTTAGCGCTTCAGACTTGTAACCGGAGGGTTGGAACCCCGACCAGTAGGCACGGCTGAAGTGCCCTTAAGCAAGGCACCTAACCCCTCACTGCTCCCCGAGCGCCGCTGTTGTTGCAGGCAGCTCACTGCACCGGGAATAGTGTGTGCTTCACCTCACTGTGTGTTCACTGTGTTCACTGTGTGCTGAGTGTGTTTCACTAATTCACGGGTTGGGATAAATGCAGAGACCAAATTTCCCTCACAGGATCAAAAGAGTATACTTATACTACATACACAAGCATGTCAAGACATACAAACAGGAAGACACACACACTCGTATGCACGCACACACTCACACGCGCACACACGCACACACACACACAGATGCTCAGCTGCCATTGCAGCCTTGACTTGAGGCTATCGATAGGAGGTCCTGAGAATTATGCAGTAAGACAAATGTGAGTTCTCCAATGGCCCTGGTGCATTAGCTCCTTGGAGCCACAAGATTAGTCACATGGCCAGAGACAGTGTGCTCATCCAGGGGTCTAGCCAGCTGGCCACATGCCTCCCTCACCCGGCGCCCTGGCTCAACAAAGCCCTTAAGGACTGTGTAGCAATCTGTGGTGAGCGGCCAGTTACATAGCAGGACCTACACCAGGCCACCTTCAGCTTTTCACAGCAAACGGTTCCTTTATTTAGAAGGTTTTGTTTTTGTGCGTGTGGGAAAGGCATGTTAAACGGTGTGTGTGATTTATTTTTTCCTGTGCTATATGTAGACATTTATGTGCACTAGGCTATTTGGACATTCTGATTCAGGGCATCTATAAAGAATTTATGAAGAATTTCATTATACATCTTACCATGGTAGTAAAGCCTAGTTTGGTTTGTAATTACATTTGTCTAGTTTTTTTTTGTCAGTGCTTGCAAGGTCAATGCCATTGCCAGCGCCAATTAAAAAGTCTGTGTGTTTACTCTGTCACTGAAAGGTACTTCCAGACAAACCATGGGCTTAGTGAAATGGCTCTTTTTTATCTCGATGTATGTTCTTGGTTGCAAAGAAAGAAGAGAGGGAGAGAGAGAAAGATAGAAGGCGTGAGCAAGAGAGAGAGCGCATGAGCACATCAACAAGTAGGAGGTGTTTGAAGTTCTCGATTCTAACCTGAAAGCACAGCACACAGACAACACTGAGACTCTCCTGTCACGCTATGTGGCCACAGCTCTCGCGTGACAGGAGAGTGTTTGCTGGATTGTGCAGCTGCAGCTTGCCAGGAGCCTGTAGTTTCTGCCAGAGGAGGCCTCATGCAACGACGCACCATGCTATGGCCAGTCATTCTGACCCAACACAGAACATGATTGTGGATTCAGCTTGTTGGTTGGACAATGACAAGCAAGTAGAACAAGGGAGGCTTGAAAGTGTGCATGAGAAGTGAGCATGAAGTGTGCATGAGAAGTGAGCATGAAGTGTGCATGAGAAGTGAGCATGAAGAGTGAGCATGAAGTGTGCATGAGAAGTGAGCATGAAGTGTGCATGAGAAGTGAGCGTGGGACTTCACTGGAGTCTAAGAAGCAGTGGGTGACAGCCCTGACGTGCCAGGTCACATCCCCACCGGAGTTTACTGTAGAGCGCGGAAACAAAAGGAAGCAAGGCAGGGTGGACGCCGCGTGGGCCGTTCCCAGATGCAGTGGAACACGCAGGGCAAGTCCGTTCACAGCACCAGAGCATAATGGCTGATCATGCCTGTGGCCCAGGCAGCCAACGTGACCCGTGAGAGGAGACGAGGACAAGACTCTTATTATCATCAATGCCTGGCCCCCCTGGTACTTCACCCGGTGGGGTGGGGAAGCAGAGAATGTGTGAGTGTGTGTGGGGGGGGGGGCATAGTTGGCAACACTGCCTAGCATTCTTATACAGACACGCGGGGGTGGGGGGTGGGGGGTGGGTTGGGCATGCTAGAAAATGTCTGCGTGCCTAATTCAAGTGAGAACTGTAATCTGACACTGTTCGCGAAAACAACAAGGATGGGAAAGGGCGACAAAACAGAAAAAGCACCAGGCTTTGCAAAGTCTTGTAAAACACAGTAAAATCTCCAGAGCTGCACTTCCAAGGCTGCTTCAGGCATTTTCTCCCAATTGCCATGGTTGCTAAGGAGTAGGCTGGCTCAGGAATGAGGGCTGACATATAGTGTAGTCAAGAAGTGACAGCCACCGGGTCATGAATCCACAGAGTTATGCTCTGCACTGTTGTGATGTTTTTACTGTACGATGGAGAACTCCTTAGCTTGCTATTGTTTCAGCATGCGTTCACACCATTACGGAAGGTTGTGTATCAGATCAACACATTGAGTGGACATTGAGTGGGACAGTCGTCGTTTTGGCAGAGAGTCACCCTTAGGTTGTGACCCTTGGACCATGTTATATGTACATGTACAGTTTGCTTACTGAGTCGGTGACCCTGTGTGTTTTCGTTGATTGGACAGAGAGTTATCATCTTATCACAGGAGAGGAAAAAGAGCTCTGCGGGACTGCAGGGATTTGCACAATCTCTTGAGGGCTTTCCATAGTGCCTTCAAATTAGCTGCCGGCCTTTCTCTCTCAGGGAGGTCTGTCAGGGTCTGGGCTGATCAAAGGGAAGAAAAATTGGAGGTTCATTTTGGCACAGCTTGAAATGTGGTGATCCAGTTGTGTGCGTGTATATGTGTGTGTGCGTGCGTGCGTACGTGTGTGTGTGTGTGTGTGTGTGTGTGTGTGTATGTGTGTGTGTCTCTCTTAGCCGGTCCTGTTCAGTGCGTTTGCTAGGCAGGTAGCCTGTTTCGATTAGAACATATGAAGGCCTTCCTTTGTTTATCTGAGATTTACATTAGCTCAGCCTACAGTCTCCATAGCTGCAGCCTCTTACGTCCATTTGACACATATCTTTTCAACTCAGCTAGATGATTTTCATCAAGAAAATGCAAATGTCTCTAATTCTTACAATCCTATCGTTTCTTTTTGTTGCAAATAGCACATGTAAGTTTTTGCTGCATATAACAGTGGTTCTTAACTGGTCTGGCTTTGGGAGCCACAATTTCCCATGTTCATCAAGTCGCGACCCATATACAGGTATTTCGTTCAAGACAACAGATACTGTGAGCTACATGCTAAGACACACAAAGTGCCCGACAGGTTTGTCTTTGACAGGGGTGCTTGGTTTCCATGTGACATTTTTGTTTTGATGGTTTCATGCTCTCATGTGCCAGCAATTCACTGCACACCACACACTGGGGTTTTCTGTCCCATTTTGTCCTCAATTTAAGTGAATCTACTTCAAATATTTGGGGTCGTAGCCTAGGCCTACTAGTGTTTAGCGCTAAAATTATGTCTAACATGACTTGTCACATAAACATTGTCTATCTATGTCCAAGACTGACATACAAATAAAGTCTATCAAAATAAAGGTCCAATATTAGATTTGATGAAGTAGCATTTTAAATGAGCGATTTCTTCTTTTTTAACACCTTTGGGTCCTGACCCACCAGTTAAGAATTAAGAAACACTGGCTATAATGTCCTGGATTTGTATTTCAGTTTTAGCAGCCAGGAGCCATTTTGTGCATTTGGGTCAGACCTAATATCAACCTAAAGGGAGGAGCTAGAACTTGCAGGTTGTTGTTGACATTGGAACCGTTTTTTTTTTCTTCTGTTTTTGCTATTTGCTGCCCTTGGTGGAGTATGTTTAATCAGATCAAGTGGGTTATGGGATAGGACTAATTTGATTCAACCCTTTCGTATGAGCAGGCCTTGGATTGTACAATGGTTTCAGTTTCAGTGTTTTATATTTAGAGGGCCCATTAACTCCTTAGTGGGGCTTGAATGCCAAGGATATTGTAAAGCACAATGTCGCTACATTCTCTTCTCTACAGTCACTACATGTTATACACCAAAGCCAGAATTTAAACTTCTAAATCACTCCTAGTCTTTGTTTTGAGTGGTTAGTCTAAATATCAGTTAGCTTTTGGTCTACAGTATTTGTCCATAATATTCCAATCATATACATTTTATCCTTCAGCAGGTATGCAGTCAGCGATGGCAAGGATTTTTGCAGCAGTCTTCTTCACACGTGAGTGAGCTTTTTATCCCTAATCTTCAGGAGAGGGAGATATTTGTATGATTGTTTCCAAATCCCTATCTACCCTCCATTGCTAACATTCACAATCCATCTAAAAACAAGAAACTCAGACCACTCAAAGTTCCAATTTCATTTTTCTATGTATACTGTAGCGGCGAGCTAATGTTATGTTTACTTCCTGTTTCCTGTGGGAGAATTATAGGTATTGATTGTTCATTATTGGTTATTAATTAACTTATGGGTACTACCCATCTCCAGTGTAGTTTACTCCCACAATGGGACATTTGCTGTCTGGGATGTGTGTACTTTGAAATCAGGAATGGTGTGTGTGTGTGTGTTTGCGTGTGTGTGTGTTTGCGTGCGTGCGCGTGCGTATGTGTGTATGTTTGTGCACATGTACCTGGCATCTCATTTTAAGTATAGTAAGTGCCATTGGATGGTACTGGACGGAAAGTTCTCAATGCTAATTAAATAATACTTCCTACAGTAGGTGTCATACTACCGTAATGTACGTACCGTAATGTACCGTAATTAATAGCCGCAGGTTATACATTGATTTTGCAAAATTTCTTCAGCTATGAGGTTAATGCACAGGGGCAGTTAATATGGCATTTATATGGTTTTATTTTTTTTATCTATTTCCATAAAACACTGTCCTGCGGCTTATACACAATCCGGCTAATACACAAAAAATGACTGTACTGCACACCAAAACCTTCTTTAGCATTACATTCCAGAGAGACGACCAGTGTACCCAGAACAGGGATATGCATACTGATTTACTGTGCAATGCAAATGTATATCTCTAAATATAACCTAACCTACTATATTCTCCTTTTCTTTGGCCACAGTTGTATCCTTTGTACTGGCAGAAGAACGTGGACCAGAGAAACGTATGTTGCTATTTTATCACTTTATTTTTGAAAGAAAGAAAGTTTCACTTTTTCACTACTTTGATTTTTTAGCATGCTTCTTTGGAAGTTTGCAAGTTGTGGTGATTCAGACTGACCAGTGCTTGTTTGTTTATTTGGTTGTTTTCGCCACAGCGGAGGATGACCCTTTCACTTTTGGTAAGGCCAAAAAAATATGATTTTGTGACTCAAGAAATAAATGAAATGACATGACATTTATTTCAGGGTTGAACATGGTTAGTAAGTCATCATCTCCTTTCTCTCCCCCGCTCCCATAGACTACTACAGACTTCGTGTTGGTGGTCTGATTCTGGCTGCAGTCTTGTGCCTGATTGGATTCACCATTCTCCTGAGTGAGATCCTATTCCACCTACCAGCTGCACTCAAACACACCTAGAGCCACACCTAAAGATCAAACACACCTAGAGCCACACCTAAAGATCAAACACACCTAGAGCCACCCCCAAAGATCAAACATGACCAGTAAAGCCCGCCTGGGCCATGCAAAGACCAGTGCTCAGGGATTTGCATCTAATTCAAGAGTATCTGGAAATATTTGCATGCCTACAGTAGATTCTGACAAAGTGACATATGACATGTAACACATATAAAACTTGAACAGCAGTATTTACAAACATACAACACACACTTAAACACATCATGCATTTGACTGCCTAAATTCTTCATATATGTGTCACCTTTTACTGATAACATCATCTGAGTATCTCTCTTTGTACAGGTGGGCGCTGTAGATGCAAGTTTAACCAGGACAAGAGGTGAGTTGAAAGTGATCTGTCCACGGCCTTTTTTATGATGTCTACCCTGCTGAAAAAAACAGCCTGACCAGCTTAAGGTGGTTTGCTGGTTGACCAGCTTGTTTGACCACCCTATGATGGTTGACCAGCTACAGTAGACCAACAAAACCCTTGCGAAAACATACCCTAAGCTGGTTTACCCAGCTTATGGTCATTGAGTTGGTTTTGCTTGTCGTACCTCAAGCTGGTCATTTTAGCTGGTATTGCTGGTCTACATTGCTGGTTCAACTGGCCATGCCAGCTCATGTTGGTCATTCTAGCAAACCAGGATGACCATCTTACACCAACAATGTTAAGCTTGGCAGGCTGGTCACCAGCATGACCATGTTACACCAGCTGTATCCCACACGACAGGCTGATCACACCAGCATGACCAGCTTTCTCAGATGGTCACGCCAGCATGCCCACCTGGAGGCCCAACCAGCTACACCAGCAAAGTCCAGCAAGAGCTGGAAGATAACCAGCAAAGACCAGCTAAAACCAGCTACCAGCCTAAGCTGGTTTCTAGCTGTTTTTTTTTCAGCAGGGTAGTGTAGGCCTACTAACGTTCCTTTAAGGGGTCTGTTTTAACCATCACTGTTCCCCAGGAGAAAGGCAGGAAGCAGTGCTGCTGGGCAACAGATGCTCAACGACGCAGGTGCGTGTGTGTGTGTGTGTGTGTGTGTGTGTGTGTGCATGCAACGTGGAATATAATTGTAAGATAGGATAGATTCTTTCTGCTACAGAGTTCTGTGATCTTATATGTAATCTATAGTAATCCTCCTGCCTCTGATTATTGGAATGGTTGAATATCTAGTGAGAACATCCTTTTCACAAACAGATAAATTATCACAAACAAATTATCACAAATTATGTAAACAGATAATTTATGAGTGTGTTCAGGGAGGGTCTCACTTTGCATTTCCTGATTGGATTTCACAGCCCGGGCCAGCGAATGCTAGACGGAAATCAGTGATCGAAGTACTGCATATGGGACACTCAGCAGTCCGAGGAGAAAGGATTGCCATGTTTCTTTTTACAGTTTGATCACTTAAATATGGTGGAATTTTCCAATTGGAGTGAAAGGTGTATCCATCATAGAAATGTGTCAAGTTGTTGTTGCGCATACTCCATCCTTACTTTGTTATTCAGCTGTGGATTGAAAGAGAACGGAAAAAATGCACATGGTAGACATGTGATTACCAAAAACATTCTGAACTCACTTGCATTGTTGTTGCCTTTAATTATATATATATATATATATATATATATATATATATATATATATATATATATATATATATATATATATATATATATATACACTGTAAATGCGTGTGTAGTCTAGACGCAGTTGAGAAAAATATGCTAGTGTGCTTGAAGATATCACTGTATTCGTAATGAGTCGATGGTACCCTAGTATTTTGATTTCAAAGTATTTTGCCAAGATTAACAACAATATGATTACAGATTTCATACACTTGCGGATATGTTTGCTCTGCACTGTCACTACAGTTTTGATGTCTTTGTTTTTTAGATGTTTGTTTCTCTCTATCTAAAGTTCATTAACATTGAAGTCAGTATATCTTTTTCAATGGTGATCAACTGATTACAGTGAAAAAGCAAACAATACAAGAATTAAACAGTGAATGTTGAAGTCAAGTGTTTTCTCTTTACTCCAAATATAACACGTTCAAAACATTATTTCTCTTACTTATTTCATTATCCTTCTGACTACCTGCATTTCTTAAATAGATTATGTATCATGTAAATAGATTAAATAGACTGTATCATGTAGAAAATGCATGTAATATTGAAATGACTATGGAGCACAAAAAGCCCTTCTGTGAGGACCTCTACTGGATGATGAGAGTCACAGCACCTAACAATCGCTGAAATAATGAATTGAACAGCTGCAATAAACATCAGATGCATTTAAATAAATTCAAAAAAGTTCATTTTTCCCCCTTAATTAATTTCAAAAAGTGAAACTTTTATTTAATCTAGATTCATTAAAGTGAAATATTTCAAGCCTTTTTGTTTGTTTTAATCGTGATCATTCTAATCTCAATGATTACAGTTTACAGCTCAAAAATCCAGTATCTCAAAATATACTCGGATGATGAAAATCAAAAATCCAGTATCTCAAAATATTAGAATAAAGAATTTATAATACAGAAATGTCAACCTGAGTAGAGTTCTAATCAGCTAATTAAGTCAAAATCTAAGGCAAGGGTTTTCTCATCCTTTAGTCTCTCAGTCTGGGCAGGGCAATAGACTTTTCCACTAGATGCATCTGTAATATATGTTAGCATGACACCAATACAAAGCTTTTTTCACACTGCTTGGAGACAAACCAGAGGGGTATTTCACAAAGGCAGAATTAAGACATCCAAGATGATAAAGCGAGTGATAAAGCGAGGTTTGACATAGCGTTGTCTGGTCATCCTAGCTCAACTCGTTTCACTAATGCCAATACAGGATGAGTAGGAGCGACTATGTCAAGCCAGGTGTAAGTAATTCAGGATGTGTGCGCGTTCATGTTTCTGCTCCAAAGTGCCCACGGTTGGAATAAAAAAGACGCGGAAAATAGCGTCATTCACACAAAGTGAACAACGGCTTTTGACATAGACTAACAATTAAGTAAATTTGTCCTTTTTGGAATGGGGAATCTTGGCTATTTCTGTAAAACAGCAGGAGTAGGCGTGGTAGACCAACTGAATGCAAATTTGCGAATGCACCCACGTGTGAGTGCTTCCTTGTCTCGGAACGCAACGTCAATAAGAAAGCGCTTGCCACTGCAAATATGCACATATATGATATACCAATATTAATATTGTAGTTGAAAATACCTTCGAAAACTTGCCCCTCCACTCCCAATCAACTACAGTAGGCCCTAGGCTATTCATCAAACGTCTATCAATAAAATAAGCAAACAATGAGTACCTATAACCTATGTTAATAATTATAAGGCTATCACAATTAAAATAATAACCATATGGTAGTAGGCAGACAATCTGTTTTGTTTTGCGAGCAAATACATTTAGCAAATAGTTTATAAATGGAATAAAGCTCCTTAAAAATTAGCATGGAGGTCTGATGTGAATGACAGCTAGCAGAACCAATAAGACGCTAGGTGCAGAGAATAAATCCCCATGGTAATTTATGTGCCATCTCTTTTGTGAAACCAAGTCAAGGCTAATTTTCATCCAGGATAACCTAAAAATCCCAGCTTAATCCCTTATCTAGGTTTTGTGAAATGATAACTCTGATAACAGTTGTTTGACACTTGTGCTATAAATAAAGAGAAGCTGAAACTGACAAAAAGATTTGCCTCTAAAATCGGCAGCCAGTGCAAACCAAAACGAGGCTACAGGGTACACTGACACCTACTGGCGAATGCATAGAATACAATAAAACCTATGGTTTGTGTATGCTTGTAGCCTTGTTTTGGTTTACAGTGGCCGCCGCCTGAATAAGGAGAATGAGCAGCACTCTACCCTTCCCTTTTGTTTGGTCAGGCTGCCTCAACTCTGTTTCTAGTTTTGGAGCCTGGGCTACCTACAGGACTGGGCTTTTTATCGGATCATGAGGAGAGGATTGCTGAATGTGAATAAAAATGTTATGCGCTTTAAATCTGACTGCACCTTTAACTGGTTGCTGATGTGTTTGGTCAGCGGCGGAGAGGAGAGTGGTGCAGGCACCGCCCATGGTCTCAGATGCACTGAGGACAACAGTGCTGGACGCTGGTGCATGCAAAACCACATGTGGACCTAAAGAACAGGAAACAGAAGAGCAGGGAGGACAAGAAAAGGGGAAGGAGATCCCACACAGGCCATTTGGTGACTTAACAGGACTACTTAGAAACAAAGAAGGATGGAATCCAAGTCAGGGTGGAACCCAGGGGAGCCTTCGATGATGTATCCATCTGCACCTCCATCTTGCCCAGATGGCCAGGGGTACTCAATGGGCCCACCTCCACCTTACAACTACCAGTACGGGTATCCATCAGCACCTTCTCAGTATGTGGGTCCCGGGCTCCAGGGTACTGCTTTTGGAGCTTCCCCTCCCCCAGGAGGCTTGCATTCCCCTGGGGCATATAAATCCAGTAGGGCTGCCTCTCCTGTGCCGCCTGATAAGCTCGGCCCACTCCACGAGCAGCAAGTCACCGTTGTACTCCAGCCGCAGATGTATGTGACCCAGGTGCCACTGGAGAACCCCCTGCCTGACCACATGGCTTGCTCCATCTTCACAACCATCTGCTGCTTTATACCCCTTGGGGTGGCTGCCCTTGTCTATTCTATTCTCGTAAGTATGACCTATACGGAACAGGTCCAAACTGTTTACTGGTCTTTAAAATCCTGAAAAGATAAAGCTTCAACACAAAACATCTAACAAATCAATCGGTCAGCAATCTGAAAATATTGACACTTGTCTCAAAATGTAGTTCCTTTTGAATGTAAGTAATTGATTATGGTGAACCTTGGCATTTCCAAAGCTACCATTTCACCACACTCCTAAAGATTGACCATTCATAAACAACTGCAATGAAATATGGAGCATTTTTCCCATAGATCACTGCTGCTGTTGCTTTAAGGAAGCACTTCATAATAATATTAGAGCGGAGTCTGTCCAGGCAGTAGGAACATATTCAATTAGGTAATGGACCAGGACTGGTGAGGGGAGGGCACGGGGAATCAGGAGGCAAGAGGGATCCATTACCTCCTAATGGAGATGTCTGGACACGTCAGATAATGGACCACGACTGGCGAGGAACTGGTGACCTAAAGTTAGGAACAAATTCATTCATACCCCTGGCAAATGTTGATTTAACATTGATTTTCTCTTGACCAATAGATAGATAGATAGATAGATAGATATATACTTTATTGATCCCCAAGGGGAAATTCAAGGTCTCAGTAGCATACAGACATCACACACAACATGCACTTACAGCAGAAAAAAGTAATATAAGTATATAAATATATATATTTTTAAAAAACACCACTGAACAATAAAGACAGTAGAAGATGAAAGTGAGTGTCAAATGATGGTGATGGTGCAAATAAGTAAGTCCAACAGTGCAACAGTGCAAGAATAAAGTCTAGAGACCAGCATAAAATAAATATGGACATATAGAGAATAGAGAATAATGTAGACAAAGTAATATAAAAAAAACTATATCAGTGCAAGAATAGGTTGAGGTAATAGGGTTACAGCCATTGGTCAAGTATTAAGTATAAACTATTAAGTATTAAGTATGGCCACAATCCAGGCTGTGGGAGGGAGGGAGGGGTTATGCATATGTGCTAATATATCATGTAAACAGTGTAGCAGTAAAACAGTAGGCCAGTGGAAAAGTCAGTACACAAACATTGAGAAGGTGGAGAGGCGGACAGACTATGCAGAGAAGTCTATCTCTCCACTTCCCTTTAGTGAAGCATTGAACAGTTCAATGGCCCTGGGGTATATGTTTTATGTTTGTTCTGACTGAAAATAACACTGCCACATGCCAAAAGGTTGTAAGTATAGTATATAAGTATATATACTTCCTGAGGAGGCTGCGGTCCTTCAATGTGTGCAGTAAGATCCTCAGGATGTTCTACCAGTCTGTTGTTGCCAGCGTCCTCTTCTATGCAGTAGTATGTTGGGGAGGAAGCACAAGGAAGAAGGATGCGGGGCGAATTGACAGGCTGGTAAGGAAAGCTGGCTCTGTAGTGGGAGCTGAACTGGAGTGCATCACTTCACTATCTGATAAAAGGACCCTGAACAAACTGATCAACATCTTGGACAATGAGTGTCACCCACTCCACAGCACTATCGTTAAGCAGAAGAGCCTGATCATCTGGAGACTTCGCTCACTGCCTTGCACAACTGACAGACTGAGAAAGTCATTTGTCCCCAGGGCCATTGAACTGTTCAATGCCTCACTTAAGGGAAGAGGAGAGATAGACTTCTCTGCATAGTCTGTCTGCCTCTTCACCCCCTCCATGTTTGGATACTGTCTGTCCACTAGCCACTTTTACCACTGTCTTTATGCCTCACTGTTTGCGTGCTATATTAGCACATTAGCACATATGCATAACCCCCCCCCCCCTCCATGCCACAGCCGAACTGTGGCCACACTTATACATTTTCTTTAAATAGTTAAATATATAGATATATAGACTTTACTTTATTTCTGCATTGTTGCACTGTTGGACTTACTCATTTGCACTATCACCATGACCACTATCACCATTGCACTACCACCATGACACTCATTCACACAGAGCACCTTACCATACCTTACTATGCACAGAGAATCACAGGCTCAGTCCCTGCCTCAGTCATTGCAAGCGCCTCTGATTGATTAATCACCACTATGTGGATACTGTTTTTAGAATTGATTTAGATTAAGTTTTAGTTAGTATAATTTGTATTTTAGTATATTTAGCATATTCTTTATCTTCTACTGTCCTTATTGCTCAGTTGTGTTTTTATATTATATACTTTAATTACTCTTTCTGCTGTTAATCATCACTGCCTACAAGCCTGCGCCACGGAGCTGTGAGAACAACACCTCTCTGCTAAATGACCTGAACAGTTTTTTCGCCCGTTTTGAAGCACAAAATGACACTCACCCACAGAAAACCCCACCTCCCCCCCACGACCAACCCCTGTACCTGTCCTCTGCCAGCGTGAAGAGGACACTAGCCACCATTAACCCACGCAAAGCAGCAGGCCCAGACAACATACCAGGACGAGTGTTGAAGGACTGTGCAGAAGAGCTGAAGGATGTTTTTACAGACATTTTCAACACCTCTCTGGAGCAAGCAGTCATCCCATCACTTTTCAAAACTGCCACCATCATACCCGTGCCAAAGAAATCATCACCATCATGCTTCAATGACTACCGTCCTGTAGACACTCACGCCCATAATCATGAAGTGCTTCGAACGGCTAGTCATGTCACACATCAAAGCCACCCTACCCCCCACCCTGGACCCCTTCCAGTTTGCATACCGAGCCAAACGATCCACGGAGGATGCAATCTGCTCTGCCCTCCATCCAGCCCTCACCCACTTAGACAATAAAGACTCATATGTGAGAATGCTGTTCATAGACTTCAGTTCAGCATTCAATACCATAATACCACAACAACTCATCAGCAAACTGGACAAGCTAGGATTCAGTACCTCCCTCTGCAACTGGCTGCTGGATTTCCTGTTGCAGAGACCACAAGCAGTACGTGTCGGGAACAACACCTCAAGCACTCTGACCCTGAGCACGGGGGCCCCTCAAGGGTGTGTGCTCAGCCCCCTGCTCTTCACACTGCTAACACATGACTGTACAACCACTCACAGCTCCAACCATCTGGTGAAGTTTGCGGACGACACAACACTGGTGGGCCTCATCACTAAGGGCGATGAGGCTCACTACAGAGAAGAAGTAGACCTGCTGGCTAAATGGTGCAAAGACAACAACCTCCTGCTAAATGTCAGCAAGACCAAGGAGATTGTTGTCAACTTTCAGAGAGGCCACAAACAACTGCCACCACTGTCCATCGACGGAGATGCTGTGGAGAGAGTGAGCAGCACAAAATTTCTGGGGGTGCACATCAGCGACGACCTCTCCTGGACCACCAACACAGCATCACTGGCGAAGAAAGCCCAGCAGCGCCTCTACTTCTTGCGCAAATTGAAGAAGGCAAGTGCCACGCCTCCTGTCATGACTACATTCTACAGAGGGACCATCGAGAGCATCGTCTCCAGCAGCATCACAGTGTGGGGCGGAAGCTGCACAGATCAGAACAGGAAGACCCTCCAGCGCACTGTTAACACAGCTAAGAGGATCATTGGAGCACCACTCCCCTCCCTGCAGGACATTTACACCACCCGCCTCACCCGCAAAGCACTAATGATTGTCAAGGATACAACCCACCCTGCACACGAACTGTTCAGCCTCCTGCCCTCTGGAAAGCGGTACAGGAGCCTCCGCTCCCGCACCACCAGACTGGCAAGTAGCTTCATCCACCAAGCAATCAGGATGCTGAACACTCTACCCACTCTCCCATCACTGACAGCCCCCCCCACCCACCAGCCAACCAGGAACCTAGGAAACTAGGATCCTGTCTACCAAACCCCCCCAGTTACTTCATGTAACTGTTAAGACTATAGAAATATACAACACAACTACCTCTATTTTTTTTAAATATATGTCCTATATTTCTATTTTGATACATACATGTTCTATATTTCAGTCTTGCACTTTAATTTAATGTTTATTGTCTATGGCTATGTCCATAGTATGTCTATGTCTGTATTTAAAGCATGTCTATGTCTGCATGGGAAAGTAAGAAACGAAATTTCAATTCTTTGTATGACCAGTGCATGTAAAGAAATTGACAATAAAAGCCGACTTGACTTGACTTAAAGAATGTGTTTGTGTTGTCTGTATGCTGCTGAGACCTTGAATTTCCCCTGGGGATCAATAAAGTATCTATCTATCTATCTATCTATCTATCTATCTATACTCTTTTGATCCCGTGAGGGAAATTTAGTCTCTGCATTTATCCCAATCCGTGAATTAGTGAAACACACACAGCACACAGTGTACACACAGTGAGGTGAAGCACACACTAATCCCGGCGCAGTGAGCTGCCTGCATCAACAGAGGCGCTCGGGGAGCAGTGAGGGGTTAGGTGCCTTGCTCAAGGGCACTTCAGCCGTGCCCTTGAGCAAGTCGGGGTTCGACCGGCAACCCTCCGGTTACAGGTCCGAAGTGCTAACCCTGGCGGCCACGGCTGTTGTAAGACAATATGGTAAAAATATGGAATCAGATAAAGAAGCATTTTCGTGTGTTTTAACATTTTTATGAAAAATGGCGTGTCCAAAATTATTCAGACCTTGTGATCACATCACAGCTCTCAAAATGGTTCTTATAATACCTACCAAGCCTCTCCATGTCTCCACAATGATTGTAGACCGCACCTTTTTAGCAGCAATCTGGGTTTTGAGGCAGGAATGATTCTTTGCCATCACTCTGGGCTTGTGCTCACTTCTTTATGGATTGATGTCTGGACTCTGGCTGGGCCACTCTAAAATGTATGAATAATTTTGGGCATGCCATTTTTCATAATTTTTTTTAAAAAAGATCAAAACGCTACGTTTTCTGATTCAATGTTTCTACCACATTGTCTTACCTTTTGGCATGTGGCAGTGTCATTTTCAGCCAGAACAAACATATTGGTCAATAAAACAAAACAATATTAAATCAATATTTGCCAGGGGTATGAATAATTTTGTACCTAACTGTAGTTAGTGTCCTCCTTGTTGGGCATTGCTGCCTTTTTGAAAGCCCAACAAGAAGTTTATTGAAGTGTACTGTCGGTCTACCTAACTAAGCATATGTATAGCTTACTGTTTGTGCACTGATCAGAGATACACTAAATTGATTTATACTTGGCTTATACTGATAAATATACAGACAGAACAGTTTAAGTGTATTTTTTTTAAAGTGTATTTACTTTTACTTGTAGCCAGAGACTCGTCTTTGAGAGGTTGTATGACAGGTTATAATATTACCCTTCCGTAAAGACTGTGTTTGGGTTAAAATTGAGTTGGGTGGACTGCTTAACACTTTGAGTGCCAAAAACACAATGTTGCGTTTTTAGCTTTTTTTTTTTAATTACGAAAATAGACACTCTAACACACCTTATGTGCGATTTTATTTTACTGAATAGAACTGAAATAGATGACGATCGAAAACTCACTCGAATCAGTGACGCATGCACGTCAGGTCAAAACGAGGCCATTTATTTTTGTGGGTTTATCACTAGGTGACAGTCTCGCCAGGTCTCGCTAGATCACTTCTCGGAAACTTTACAGGCAACACTTCATATTTCATAAAAGACACTATATCTCCATTTCTAGAAAAAATGTTGATTTTTTGATGAAATTTGATGACATTTTGATGAAAACTAGCCACTGTTTAGCTTGGGATTTCTCAGGAACAGAGGCATGTAGAAATAAACGGTTTGTACCCACCAAGAGCTTAAAGTCTCACCTTTCAATCGAGCCATAATATTGTATGTGTCCATAGCTATAAGATAGAATATGCTGTGGCTCTACAACAATCATCAACAATGATCTAGATTGCTGGCACTCCAAAGCTTCCGAAAATAGCACGGCATTCAAAGTGTTATGTTGTTTTGGCATCTAATACAATATTTGAATACATATTTTTATTTATAAAGAAAACATGTTCTTTTCAGAGGCACTATTCTCATGGTTTTAGATGTAGTATGTTTTTAAGACCACTAGAGTGGGATGTTTGCCATTGCAGTAAGAGTTCACTGTAAACTATTTTGGGTATGGGGGCAGGGAGTAGCGGATAGCAGGTCATTCTAATCACTTCCAACTGTCAGACTTTGTGTGTGAGTGTGTGTGTGTGTGTGTGTGTGTGTTTGTCCATTCGCATAACTTAAAAAGTAGCTTGTGGTCACCATATCTGTTTTGTCCTACAAGATCATCCGGATCCTTTTTTTTTTTCACTTTCAAGTGGCAATGATTTGCAGTAGCCTAACTGCTTTTGTTACAAATAGAATGGTAGAGTTGTCATTTGTAAGCTGTATAATATTTGGCTTGTTCAGACCTGAAATCAACACCAGGGCTTTGAACCTGTTTACTGAAGAGAGAGCACTGCTATGAGCAGCCCAGGTTTCGTATGCTCCTTTGCACCACACAGAGGCGCCTGCACTCATAAAACGATTATGTTGCCCCGATCTGGACACAGACATGTGTTAAAAAACGACGCAAGTTGTGTTGTTTTCAATGCAAGTTGTGTTGTTTTCAACACAAGTTGTGTTGTTTTCAACACGTATCGTGTAACAAATAAAAAAGGGAAACAACACAAACTGTGTTGTCCCTCTCTGGATGCAGAGATGTGTTAAAAATAACACAAGTTGTGTTGTTTTCAACACATTCATTTAAAGCATGTGTTTCCAAATCAGCAGCTGTTTTTCATTTGACATTGACTTTCAATAGTTCTGGTGACTTTCCCTCCTCTCCCCTCCAACCCCGCTTTCCTTCCTGCCCTCCCCTTTAGACCAGGCAGGGCCATTTTAGGGAGGGCCTCTGCATGGGGGAGGGGAGGGATCTAGGAAACCTGAAAAACAGGGGGAGAATAAGGCTGGCCAGCCAGCAAATAGCGCAGTGCAGTGATTCTGCAAGAAGAGTGGCGAGAATAATTAGAGAGGTTAGGAAAAAGATAGAGAGAAGAGAAGGTCTTGATTAAGGAATACTTACACTCATCCATCAGAAGCAACCCTACAGGAGAGATGGATCCCAGCTCTGCTCCCCCTCCTGGCTGGAATCACGACGACAAAGCAGGAATGGCTCATCCGCCACCACCCAAACAAGACCATCTTCAGTACCCCAATCCGGGGGCTTACCCGCCCCCAGGGGCCATGCCTCCCCAAGGGGCCTACTACCCACCTGGGCCTGGGGGTCCTCCAGCAGTCCACATGGGCCAGCCTTACCCTCAGGGCCAGTACCCCCAGGGCCAGTACCCTCAGGGCCAATACCCTCAGGGCCAGTACCCCCAGGGAAACACGGTTATGGTCCAGCCTACGACGGTGTATGTGACCCACTCACCTCTCATCAATCCGGTGTCGGACTACTTGGGTTATTCCATTTTCACTATGTTGTGCTGCTGCTTCCCACTCGGCATTGCGGCCCTCATCTTCTCTATTTCTGTGAGTATCCTGTGTAATCCAAACCTTTAGAATGTGTGTGCCATTACGATTCAGTTTAGAAAAAGGTAAAAGTTTTGATGTTGAAAGATTTGAAAGATTTTTGTTAAAGTGTTTCAAGAGCGCCATATTCAAAGGATACTTCTCAAAAATGTTCTCAACAGGCAAAACACAAATGATTGTTTGCTTATCTTTCTTAGCATCTTTTGACGCTCATAGTCCTGTGTGTTCAATTTGAGTGGCCCTTACTGTAAGTTGTTGTATAATTCAGACCGATGTATTATAACCCAAAGATAGCGCTCCCTCCATCGACATCACTGAGCCTCAGGGGAACTGGTCCTTAAATTTCATTGTTTTTTCTTTACTATTAATATTTATTTGCGCCTTTCTCAGTGAAAATCCCAGAAGTTAAAAAAAGCAGAAAACGCTCAAGGAATAAGTGGAGATAAGAGGAAATGGTTGGAGCAAAGATAGCATGTTTAAAAATGAGAGTTAAGGAAACACTGAAGGTCTGGATGTTGGAAAAAAAGCTGTTATGGGCTTCTGTCAGGCATTCCATGACAGAGGGAGATGCAACAGTGAAGTGATGAGGACACAAAGAGAGTTCGGGCTCTCATTTGTCACGCCTCATACTGAATGTGCATAGATAAGTATGGGGGGGAGGTACTTCCAGGAAAAGGAGTGGTTTGTAGAGACTTATTGTTGCTTTTACAGCTATTTGAGTATACTGTAAACACCTCAATAATAATCAGTAATTGCTAAATCAAGACAGTCAGGCTATACACGTGCATACTAAATGATTACAAGTTATCCTATCATCTACACTTTACTTGACAGTGTCGACATAAGAGTGACATGACACTGTCATGAACGTGTCATAAACAAGTCATAAACGTTTACGACATAACGCTTCTGTTATTAAATGACATTCGGTTTTTGTCATAACAAGTTAGGTTTTGGGTTAGGGTTAGGTTTAGAGTTAGGGTTGGGGTTATAGGATTAGGGTTAGAGGTTAGGTTTCATGTGTCATGACAGGGTCATGTCACTCTTATGTCGATACTGTCAAGTAAAGTGTTACATCCTATCATATCCTATTGACAAAAGGTAAAACATTCACACTGCATCGGCAGCTGCGTCCACCCCTTAGCAAAAAGGAACTTATGGAATGTACTGTCTACTTATTATAAACTACGTATAGCTTATTTTGTGTACAGAGCAGAGATACACTAAATTGATTTATACTTGGTTTATACTGATAAGTAGGCTACAGTATACATAAAGGGGTAAGTGTATCTAGCCTATACTTGGTACTAGAGGTCTGCACTCCCGCGGTAGACCCGCAGGACCCGCAGGTCCCGACGCAAAAGAGTGCAACTCTTTTGAAAGCTCTTTGCGGGAGCGGGGGGGATGAGAGAGGTGCGTTCGCGGGTGCGGGACAAACCGATGATTCACTGCACTCCCGCAAATTAAATATGTGCATAAAATTAAATATGGAAATGATTAAAGTACTGTAGTGTTCATAACTATAGTTCAGCTGGATGTTCTTTAGGCAGCATTAAAAAACGGGGTTTAAGCATAACTGACGGATAGCTGGCCTATAGCCTATATTGTCGTTTATGTGGGTTCAATTTGTTTATGCTGCTCATTGTCAAAACTCGAAATCGAAAGCATGACAGAGGAAGAGGGCACCAGACTAGGCCTACTTCAGTTGTTAGCCTACATTCAGAACCAAGAAACTTAAAATCAGACATCTGGAGTCTTTCTCAGGTGTGTGTGCTCCTTTCGTGAGACAGAAAGAAAAGCTGAATAGGCTATCCCTCCTGCATGCGGGCTTTAGCAGGCGGGAGCGGGACATCATGTTACAGATGCGGGCGGGAGCGGGACTAAAAATGACACATTAATGCGGGAGCGGGCGGGAGCGGGACAGAATATTGCAGGAGCGGGCGGGCACGGGACTGAAAAATCAGTCCCGCACAGACTTCTACTTGGTACTTATACTTAAATATATTTAATAATATACTTATACTAATGGACAAGTCCATTTACTTGCACTTGTAGCCTGAGACTGATCTTTGAAAGGCTGCATGACATATTCTAATATTATCCTTCTGTAAAGTGTGTGTTTGGGTTAAAATTGGGTTGGGTTGACTACTTAAGTCGTTTTGCCATCCAAGAAAATAAAGAAAACATGTTCTTTATCTTTACTTTGTATGTGTAGTCCACTGGTAGTGTTTATATTACTGAGCTTTAAGACTACTTTGAAGGATAGTTAAAGGAATGCTTCAAGCATAAAAATAATATCTGAATGGAAACCTAGTATAGTTTGATACTGCAGCTGAAGTTAGACTTAAAGCGCATCATTGTGCATGTTGGAGCAAATGACATTTACAAAGAGCTGTATGTCCAAGAAGATTTCAAGGAACTTTTTTCGGCCCTATATGAGCTTGGAATACAAATTCCAAATTCCAAATTCATCAGTGGCCCACTCCCAGCAGAGGGAAGTTGTGTATTTACCAGACTATTCAGTTTAAACATTTGGTAACACTTTATTTTAATGTGTCGCTGTTACAGTGTACTTACCTAATTAGGTACAGTGGTACAACCTGTGTAACAACATGTACTATCAGGTACTATCATTGTACTTGCATAATGTATTTGTGGGTACCTACATATAGTTGTTACATTGTAATACTGAGTGCTTTTACAAAACTTTGCCAATTTGCCTAAATTTTCATCAGAGGCAAAGAGCTGACCTGAGACCTGCTGGATGGGGTAAATCGATAGATTTGATATACAAAGCATGCTTAGCTCCAGTCAAGGCCTCATTGTCTTCAGTGTACATGTAACAGCTGTGCTGCTACAACCTTGTTACTCTTTGATACAGTGGAATAAACTGGAACAGGTCTTGTCTTGGAACAGGTCTACTAATTCACATGTACTGTGTGGTGTAACAGCAGACACGTTTCAACACATCAATTACAGGATGCATAACATCATTGACAGGATGTATATATGTAGATGTAAGTACTTAACTGGTACACTTTATTTTAATGGGTTTATTCCACTGTACCAAAAGAGTAATAAATGTGTACCAACACAGTTGATACATGTACTATAGTATGTAGGGTAATGGCAGACATGTTCCAAGACACCAATGACACAACATACATGTGTAGAGATCCTGTTGAATGGGGAGGGCGAGGGGGTGGAGGTGCTCTTTGGTGCTAAAGATTATGAGCTAGTAAAACACATTCTTGCAGGGAACAACATATTCTTGCAGGGAACATCATGTGCTTGGGTGGGGATGGTGATGGGTATTCTGGGGATCCTGTGGGAGTTTGATTTGGTGGTGGGATGATGGGAGATTAGGGGGGTTTGTGTGGCCTATGTATAAGTATATATAAGTATATATACTCTTTTGATCCCGTGAGGGAAATTTGGTCTCTGCATTTATCCCAATCCGTGAATTAGTGACACACACACAGCACACAGTGAGGTGAAGCACACACTAATCCCGGCGCAGTGAGCTGCCTGCAACAACAGCGGCGCTCGGGGAGCAGTGAGGGGTTAGGTGCCTTGCTCAAGGGCACTTCAGCCGTGCCTACTGGTCGGGGTTCGAACCGGCAACCCTCCGGTTACAAGTCCGAAGCACTAACCAGTAGGCCACGGCTGCCCCCTGTAGGCCACGGCTGCCCCCTAAAATGGCATAAATACAAACTTCAGATCCACTATGAAATCCATAAAGAGATGCTCCACATATACAACTCTGAAATTATGCAAAGCAAGACAGTCTTTCTTCTCTAACATCATCGGTAGAAGTTCAAATAACACTTGTATTATTTTCAACTGTTGATAAGTTAACAAATCCCCCCTCACACTTCTCTCAACTAATAAATGCAATGAGTTTTCATCAAATGCAATGAGTTTTCATCTTTTTTCAAAAGTAAAATTGACAAAATCAGACTCAACATATCTGCTCAATTACTAATTCCACATCCAGAACTTCCAGCTACAATTAGAGGGAAACTTAACTTGATGTCAGTGTTTAGCTTGATAGACTACGAAACACTTGAAAAAAATGGTACAGAATCTCAGCTCTTCAACATGTGTAACCAGTTTAATCGGGTTGTGACCGTACAAAAAAATCTTGCTCTTGTGCCTTTAAAACTGTTACTGGATGAATTATCAATAAATTTCTCCCAAAAATAGAAACCTGAAAGGGTCTCAGTTAAATATGTGCAGTGCCAAATGTATAGTGTAATTTGTCACATGGCCAGAGCTGCTTATGTTTTGGTTGCCCCCTGACCAGAAAATGTCCACCCAAAAGCTCCCAAACTAAAGCTTAGAAAAGTATGTTTATGTAAACATAGGACAAAGATTTTTGGTACACATCATCTTTAAGGTGTCTAATATGGAGGGATGCAATTGAAATATATGAACTTTGTTCAGCGTTCTCATAGCATGAGTGAACATGATGACGGTCACAATTGTGACCGTTGGGAAACAACATAGTCTGATTTTAGGGATTTTCACACATTTCATTTCACACATTTCAGTACAATCATCTAATTTCCACTAAATTCCATTCAGAGATGATATGGGGACATGGTCCCAGGTCTGTTCTTTACTTTTAAATTAATTTGTATCACATGGCATTTCTCAACATGGCCTCTGAAATTCTCTATTATATTTTAAGTGTGCCAATTTTTTCATAGAAAATCCATTATACCACACTATTATACATAGCTATTGTAATAGCTGATTTGTTATGCTGTTCTTTATTTTAATTTTACTTTCAGTCACTTCCTGCACATATCAGATCTAACTGACTGCCCAGATTTTACAATCACACCTCAAAAACAGTAAATCATTACACTTATTGACTATTATATTACATAATGTCACATATAAACAAGGTGGTGGGGGGTATAATCAACTTGCCAGTCAGCCTGTTGAAGGCATATTGGCTGAATTTATGCAGAGACTTGCAGTAGATATGAACAACCTTACCAGAACATTTATTCCCCACCCCTTTTCCCAACAATACCCCTCCACTTATGTACAGTAAAGGGCCTCTGCCACAGGGACCAGTCAGACGAACCAGAAGCAAAGCTTCATGTGATCAAAAATAAAGATCAAGTGTCTCAAGAATCTGCTCTCACACTATTGTATGCCCAAATTACAGAATGTTTCCTATTATGCATTTAGAACCTTACTTAATTCAGTGGTAAAATTAATCAAATTTAGCAATATAGTGGATATCACATCCCTCTGACACTAGATTAGGCCAATAACTGAGGTCAGAGCAGGCTCCTACAGTATGCTCCTCAGGTTTATATGTGATGGGATCATGGACAGGTGTCCTGTGTTCCCCAGGTCAAGCATTGTATGTTTCTAGGGTCCTCCAGCTTTATAAAGCACATAATAGGTACCCTAATGAGCATAGGTTCCAGGATACATAGGACACTGGGAACATAGGGCCTTATGAATATAAGGCCTTTGGAGCATAGGGACCAGGTTCACTTCATTTAGTGACCTTAACAATACCACTGAGCAAAGGAGACCAATTGCTGGTCCAATGGAAAGGCAATTAATGGCATTGGAAGTATGGCAATAGACTTGCAGGACAATCTGTTGTGTAATTAATTAATAAATGAATTAAATAATGAATTATAAAATTAAATAATACAATAATAAACAAACAAAAAAACAGACAAACAACATCACTTTTGTAACATTTGTGGTTGCTGTTGTATTGTAGGGTGGTGTTGTTTACACCATAGTCATAATAGTGTGATATAATGCCTTTTCTATGTAAAAATCGACACACAAAATTAAAAGTAAAGAACAGACCTGGGACAATGTCCCCTTATCATCTCTGACTGGAATTTATTGAAAATTAGATGATTGCACAATGAAATGTGTGAAAATCCCTAAAATCGGACTATGTTGTTTCCCAACGGTCACAATTGTGACCAAGCATAAAACACTCCTTTTCACCCACTTTTTCAGGAAAATTTGAAAAAATAGTAATTGATTACTTCAAAGGGTTACTCAAGACACATGATTTTGATATATTCAAATCTGGGAAAAATTTGGGATTAAACGGGTTAGACACTCTGCCTACCAATTTCTTCAAAACTGTTTTTCACCTTATAGCGGCAGATGTCCTTCAAATTGTAAATGCATCACTCTCCTTGACACCAAAAGGTTGAAAGCAAAGGATACGGTTAAAAAATCTTGGTGTAAAATCTAAATTTCAACAGCCACATGAAAGCGATAACTAATCAGCTTTTTACCACCTAAAAAATATTGCCAAACTTAGAGGGTCAGATGTCAGATGAGGGTAGATGTCAAATCATGATTTAGAAAAACTCATTCATAAATGTATCTACAGCAGGATTGATTACTGCAATGGACTGTTTACAGGCTTTCCTAAAAAAAACTATTAAACAGCTTCAGGTGATACAAAATGCAGCAGCTCGGATTCCTACAAAAACTAAAAGAACTGACCACATTACTCCAATTTTTAAGTCCCTGCACTGGCTTCCAGTAAGTCACAGAATTGACTTTAAAGCACTACTGCTTGTTTATAAATCAGTAAATGGAGCAGGACCTATACCTATCAGACATTCTTCAGCAGTACACACCTTCTCATCCTCACAGATCCCAGGTGAAAAACCTGTTAGTAAAATCTGCTATTAGAACTAAACATGTTGAAGTAGCTTTTAGCTGCTATGCGGATCAGCTCTGGAACCAACTTTCAGATGACATTAAAAAGCCCCCAACTGTAGCCAGTTTTAAATCTAGGCTTAAGACCAAACTGTTCTCAGATGCTTTCTGCTAACTGAGAGTCATTCTACCGTGTCTTTTATTACTTTTATACTACTTTTGCTTTTTTTTGTAAAATATTGTTATATTTTATTTTAAAATTATTTTACCTTGTGTGTTTTATATTACTGTTTGCTTTTGTTTATGTACTGTAAAGCACATTGAATGACCTCTGTGTATGAAATGCGCTATATAAATAAACTTGACTTGAGGAAGAATTTGTCTGTTCACCTGCTCCATTTTTTAACAGCCATTCCATTATTGATAAGTTGATTACATTTCTATGTTAACATGTTCTATTAAAGAAAAGATAGAAAATAATGCTTTGTGTGTGCTGTAAAGTGGTTAGAAGAAATGAAATTGGAATCGGCCAAAATCGGTATCGGCAGGTCAAACTCTATGGAAAATCGGAAATCGGAATTGGCCCACAAAATTGCAATCGGTGCATCTCTAATTTTTAATGATGTATAGTTAACTAACCGTTTGAATAAATAAAAAATCATTAATTTCATTTAAATTAGCATTGGTTAAAAGGAATAAAACATGAACAAAATATGTGACACAGGAACAGATATGGCGAACAGTACAAATGGAATGTTCAAGTAACTCACACACCATCTCGCACATTTCTCTAGATTTTACAATGACCTTACATTACACAATGTCATAAAATGCCAGTTTTTAGGACATATGTTGCTTGCGTTGAACGGACGGATTTTAGGACATATGTTGCTTGCGTTGTGTTGAATTATGGAAGGTACATGGTGAAGTGAACGTTTGCCGATATCTTTGGATTGGAGATACCTGTGTCGTTCAAATTTTCCATGATCAAAGAGGACACTAATAGGCATGGCAAAAATCACAACTTGGGCTTGCTGCACACGTAAGATGCACACATGTCCCAACTGTACTCAGTCTTACCTACATCTGGGCTGTTTGACTTTCCAAAAAATGAGGGCAGTCACCAAAAACATGTTTCTTGTGTAAGAAATTAGGCCTCATGGTGACATGATTGTTTTATTGTGTGTTTGTGCAGACTCGTGACGCTAATAGCCAAGGCAACCGACCGATGGCTGAGAAGAACTCCCAAACAGCACGGAAACTGAACCACGCCGGCCTCGGCATTGGCCTCACCTTCACCATCATCATTTTCATCCTCTACATCATTGGTTTTCTAGCCTGACGAGCCAGACCCATATTAAAATGTAGGGTCTGGGCACTCACCGTTCGCAGTGCTCAGTCCGAGGGGCGGGATAATCGGTTGTCTTTCAAATTCCCTCTGCACGCAATAGGACAGCGCTATGAGTCCCATGCCTTCCCACCAGCGGAACTAGTTGGCTAGTTCACACTTTTGCCAACTTAATAAAAGCTTAACTCGTGTCACACTGTTCGCCAACAGCAACATCCATCTTATTTGTTTGCAAGTAGCAGGGAATTCAAGCCAAACTGTTGCAACTCTGCCATCAATCATTATGTTAAGCCTGCCTAACAACTCTATACACGATTTGATTGGCCTGATAGAAGTTTAATTTTTCGAGCTCACAAGCCAACGGAGAGTTGCTAGACTAGCCCTGGCAGCAAATTTAATTTCTAGGCTATTGGTTTTCCATATCTCCACTGATATCATCTATTGTAATCCTCTTTCCTCTGATTATTGGAATGGTTGAAAATCTACTGCCACTGTTTGAGAACATCCTTTTCACGAGCCTCTGTAAACATGAGTGTGTTCAGGGAGGGTCTCACTTTGCATTACATAATTTCATTTCACAGCCCGGGCCAGCAAATGCTAGACAGATATCGATGATCTAAGTACAGCATCTGGGATACTCAACAGTCCGAAGAGAAAGAATTGCATAGAGCATGCGCTAGAAGTTGTTCCTTAGTGCATGCTCTATCCTTACAGTACTTTGTTTTTTAGCTGGGGATTGAAAGATATCCCTCGGGCAATTCCCTATGTTCAACTGTAATGTTGACCTAAAAATGCAAATTTCATTACCCTTTTGGAAGAAAAGCATGAAATGTTTACCCTTTTTTTTCTTGCAGTAGTATGCCACAGTGTGACCACCTTAAAAGTGTTAGATCCAACTTTTTTTTTTCACGATCCCCTCTTAATAAGTTGAAAAAAATGAAAAGAAAAGTCAATTGAGGGAGCCAAAACTTTATCACCCCTCTGTAAGGACAACATGGGGTGTAAACCCATTTTACTTTGCTACTATCCTTACTTTGTTTTTTAGCTGGGGATTAAAGAACTGAAATAATGCATATGGTAAACATGTGATTACCAAAAACATTCTAAACTCACTTGCATTGTCATTTTAAGGCCTTAAATGTAAATATAAATAAGTGTTCAAGTTCAATTTTATTGTCATGTACCCATAAAAAGGATTTATCAGCAATTACATTTCTTACTGTATGCTCAAGATTGTGTGGGGAGGGGGATGTAATGGTGTGTGTGTGTGTGTGGTGTGTGTGTGTGTGTGTGTGTGAGAGAGAGAGGTCCTGAGTGTGTGCGTTAGAGTTTGGCTACCCAACCCAAGCCCGATGGGACCTAACGATTCTGGTCGGGTTCGGACAAATATTTAGAAATTATCAGGTTCGGTTTGGGTTCGGACACATGGGGGCGATATGCATTGGAAGCTTTACATTTAAAATAGCTTAGTATGTTGGGTAACCAACAGGTCTGCTTCACATGATGCAAACGTTTGTTTTTTGAGAATAAAATAAAATGTAAAAAAGACTAAAAAAAAAACAGCATTCTTCCTGTAGCAAGATTTGTTTATGTAGGCGGGACAACGCATGTGCATTTCAGGCAGCAAGTCTTGGGTGACGTGAAAAAAAAAAGTTGTTAGCCTATCGGGAGATTTTAAGACCAAAGAAAACAAAGAGAACTAAGTATAGGCCTACTATGTTAAGGTACAGTAGGCCTATTTGCGTTGCATACTGTGGTAAAGACATAGGCAGGGATGTAGAGGCTAAACGCACGTAAACGCCATTTACGCACCTCCTGAATTGCGTTTATCCACTTCTAAATAGCATTTATCCACCTTTAAATAGCATATAATTCTTAAACAATTCTAAATTCAGCTTATGTCCTTTTACAATTGTGTATAGTTTCATATTGTTAGTTTCATATTGTTGAATCCGGCCAGCGCAACACAGTTTATACACATTGCGCTATATTATGGTATCAGTGACCAGATAGATAGATAGATAGAGAGATACTTTATTGATCCCCAAGTGGAAGAGGACCAATCATTTTGCGGCAGAAGCATCACAGAGTAGTCACACGAGTAAATGAGTTTGGATAATATTTTTTTTTTTAAATGGATATACACCGATTCCTGAAGCGTCAAGACAACATCCCTCCTACTGATTATGCCAGAAAACAGCCTCGACTACAAGCCCAGAGTGAGCCCCAGACAGACATGGACAGTATTTTAATTAGATGTATGCAAAATAAGTATTTCATTTTTTTTATCATTTTTATATTTTATCATTTGTATTTTGTAGGATTGGAAAAATCCAAATGTAGTTTGTAACAAAACACTTTGAGGGATTGTATTTGACTATTTCAACTACTTTAATATTTAAGAATTTAAATTTAATTTAAATTAAAAAATTTAAAAATCTGTAATTTCTTCCTCAAATAAGCCAAGATTTCATCACTCGGTTAAATATACTACCTATAACCATGACAATAGGCTATGCCGGAAGGCCAGAATCTTGGTGAATCTGGTTTTGTTGGTTAGTGTTTTTTTATTTGCTGTTTCTTTTTGCCTATGGGGCTACTCAATAAGAATAGGGAGGGTGCCTAGAGATATCCCTCTGGCAATTCCCTATGTTCAGCTGTAATGTTGACCTAAAAATGCGAATTTCATTACCCTTTTGGAAGAAAAGCATGGAATGTTTACCCATTTTTTTATTTTTCTTGCAGTAATATGCCACATTGTGACCACCTTAAAAGTGTTAGATCCAACTTTTTTCTTTTACGATCTCCTCTTAACATGTCTGAAGTTGAAAAAAATGAAAAGAAAAGTCAAAAGAAAATGGTCAACTTTATCACCCCTCTGTAAGGACAACATGGGGTGTAAACCCATTTTTTTTGTTTATGCCAATTTTATGTCACCCTGTAGACAAAAAAAATAGATCTGTCTTTTTGGAAAATGATGGTGGATAGTCTGCTTTGTTACAGTTGATTCCACTGTTGCGAAGCCTGCTTGTTGTCAGTTCAATCATCGTTTACATTGATATAGGACGTGATTACATTTTTTTTTACCAGATCTACGTCAGATGCCCTAATGTACAGAATTAATAGCCCGCTGACAGCCAAAAATAGTATTTCTTGTCTCTTTTCTTCTCTATTTTTGTATTTTCAAATTACTAATTAGTTGTATTTCAATTAAACACATTTTACACATCAGTATTTTGTATTTTATTTTGTTACATTTCATGAGTATTTGTCATTTGTAACAAAATATTTTTTGATGTATTTGTGCCCACCTCTGGCCCCAGAAATAATGCAAGTTACAAATAAAATTCAGGATGTCAAGTCAGACAGATAACTGGTTATCTCATGCATTCGCTGGCATTTAAGCCACTGAAAGCTAGTGACAAGCTCCCTTTGTTAGTCAACTAGTTGATGTTAGGCTTTAATAATATTAACCAACCACAGGAAATTTATCATAATTTGCTCACCAATGAGCATCCAGAGTTGTCTTAGGTGGTGCATTCATTGTCTGGACTTTTTAACCTGAGCTTGGATGTGAGTAGCCCAGGTCAGGTCCTCAGAGATGTATACTCCCAGATATTTAAAACCACTAACTCTCTCTACCTGTGTTCCATCAATTAAGAGAGGGGTGTAAGTCTGCTGCTGCCTCTTTTTGAGGTCAACAATTAGCTCCATGGTTTCGCTGACATTCAGTCGGAGACAGTTGCCTGACACCAGGCAATCAAGTCAAGTCAAGTCAACTTTATTTCTATAGCACATTTAAAAACAACTGAGTTGAACCAAAGTGCAATCAGCTTCTTTACCTCTTCCAAGAAGGCAGTGTTATCATTGTCGGAGATGAGGCCCAGGACTACTGTATCATCAGCAAACTTAACGATGGAAGTGGAGCTCTGAGATGACACACAGTCATAAGTGTAGAGAGAGTAGAGCAGAGGGCTCAAGACACAGCCCTGTGGACCTCCTGTGTTCAGAATGATGGAATTAGAGGTGAACTGGCCCATTCTCACTACCTCGGGTCTGCCAGAAAGAAAGTTCAAAATCCAGTCACAGAGGGGGGTGTTTAGTCCAAGGTCTTTGAGATTAGAGTACAGCATGTGAGGAACAATGGTGGAAAAGCTGAACTATAATCAATAAACAGCAGCCTCACATAATTCCCTTTTCCACTGACAATATGCCTAAGGGTGGTATGAAGGACATGAGAGATGGCATCCTCAGTAGATCTATTAGATCGGTAAGCAAATTGCAGTGGGTCAGTAGTGTTGTGAATGGAGGAGCAGATGATGTTTTTAATACTGCAAGTCTTTCAAACACCTTCATCACTAGTGATGTCGATAGTCTTTCAGGCATGAGGGCTTGTTTTTTGGCACCGTGACTATAACTGATAAAAACAAGTCAGGACCACTGACTGAGTTAAAGAGTCATTGACACTGGATGTAAACACTCCAAACAGCTGATCAGCAGCACAGGATCTCAACATGCAACCAGGCTGGGTGCCTTCCTGATGTTAACTCGTTTCAAAACTTTCCAAACCTCATCCTCCGACACGGAGATCACATACTTATCTCTGTCTAAGCTGCTCCTCAACGCAGCTGACGTTGGTGGTATTGCGCGAACCTTCTCGAAACGTGCATAAAATGAGTTCAACTCATCAGTCAGAGAAGAGTCAGTGGGAGGCCTACCAGAAGTGATGGATTTGCTGCCCAAGTCTCTGATGGTCTTTAGTCCTTGCCATAAGCGTCGGGGTCATTCAGTTGGAAGTGAGACTCCATTCAATCTCTGTATCACAGTTTGGCAGCCTTCACTTCTCGACGGAGAGCATAGCTCGCCACTTTATAGTCACTCATATCCCCTGACTTGAGCCCTGCGTTATATGCAGCCGTGCGTGTATTCACCGCAGTCCGGATCGATTTATCCACCCAAGGTTTCTGGTTGGAAAAGGTCTTTATGGTGACAGTGTGTGCTGCTTCCTCAGACAGCATGCTTATGAAACTCATTGTTGTCTCCGTGAACTCAGTGACATCAGCAGAGCTCTCCTGGAACATGTTCCAGTCAACTGCGTCTAGCTCATCCTGAAGCGCAGCTAGTGATGTGTCTGACCAGCGCTTCACTTCAGGGGTTCTATGAGCCTTTGTTTATATTCCAGTAAAAGATATGAAAAAAAAATATTTTTCAATACGAATAAAAAAGAATGATTTACAAATTGTGTCAACACTATTTAATTGAGAACAGTTTAAAGACAACTTATACTGTAGACTGTTGACAAATAAATGTGATTTCATGGGAAATACTATGTATGTGTGCGTGCGTGCATCTGTGCTTGTGTGTGTGTCTGTGCTTGTGTGTGTGTGTTTATGTGTGTGTGTGTGCCTGCATCTTTATGTGTGTGTTTGTGTGTGTTCATGAGTGCGTGTCTGTGTGCATTATTATTATTATTAATGTTTATTTGATATGGACATAGCAATTACATTGGACAAACCAGATGAGCAGCATGCGTAGTGTAGAGTCACTAAATGTACACATGTATTAATTTATTGTATGGTCCCCCATGAACGGAATTCCACAAAACTTGACATGCATTCAGAGGGTGTCATAATGATCCTACACATCAAATTCTGTGCAGTTTTGAATCTGTCAGCCTAATGGCTGAGCTACACCAGGCGCGCAACTGAAGTGTTCCGTTCGCGTTGCGTCTGCTGCAACAATAGAGTCCCGAAGCCATGACGTAGCGTTGCCAAGGCAGCAATTTCACTGGATCTAAACAAATCAATCTACCATTAGAAATCACCATAGCGGTGGCTTTCTTAATATATTTCAATCTTTTTACAACGTTTCTAAGACGTTAGTATATTTTTTTTACACTGTAGGAATCACATAACACAATATATATTCATACCAACACACTCAAATTCGTGACTACAGAGTTTTATTTTAGCATGGGTTTCCTCCGTAAAAGAGACCTGCATGTAACTTCACAGCATGCGGTTAAAATCCTTAAATTCACGGACGTGTTTTGGCTTTATTTTTTTGGCAAAAAACGTTGCTCTTAACATCCGCCAGTCTTTGAGAAGACGTGAAATATCCACTGGAATTTTGTTTCTTTCTATTACACCTGCCAGGGAATCCGTGTTATGTGGCTAAGCTGCTGCCTAGCAGGTAAAACACGTTTAAATGGATATATTTATTTTTATTAGCTAGAAATGATGCCACATGTCTACATTCAATGCTATTTATGCCACTTCGAAAGTTTGTTTAGATCCAGTGATTCTGCCGTCATGGAAACGCTACGTCACACTTCGGGACTTCGGGAGCTTATAGACCCTTTCAAGAGAGTTCCATTATCAGCATCATAGTTGGCCCCACAAGGCTTCCGTTGCATTCCAAATGTTATCTTAATGCAGAGGAAGTAGATTGGGAACCAAATAGAACGTTCAAGCATTGTTTTTGTTGAAAGGGTTTATAATCAATGGAAGTAGCTACACCAGACGTGACAGTGGGGCGTACATTCGAGAAAAAAAAACATTAATCTAAAATGGATTTTACACGTCGCGAACGGACTGCTTCAGTTACGCGCCTGGTGTAGCTCATACCTGAGATACCTGCGATTACACCACCTCATTTATATTAATTATTAACTAGGCTAGGGTTACACCTCTGCTAAAGAAAAGTACACTTAATCCAACTGAGGTGAAGAACTACAGACCTGTCTCCCTTCTTCCTTTCTTGTCAAAGGTTTTTGAGAAAGTGGTCTTCAAGCAAGTTTGTGACTTTCTTCATCAGAATAATCTACTAGACCCTATGCAGTCTGGTTTCAAGAGTGGTCATTCTACTGAAACTGCTCTTCTGTCTGTGACTGAAGCATTGAGAGTAGCTAAGTCCTCTGCTCAGTCATCAGTATTAATTCTACTAGATTTATCTGCAGCCTTTTATACTGTTAACCATGACATTCTCCTATCTATACTATCTGAACTGGGAACCCCTGTTCAATTTTAAATATTATTATGTTGTTTTGTATTTATGTGTCGCTTTGGACAAAGGCGTCTGCTAAATCCATAACCATAACCATCCATAACCATAACTAGGTGGCACTATACACCAAATGAGTGGTTATGGGATGGGTTGACAAAGCCCCTTGAGACCAACATACTAAAACAATGTGGTCCTCCTAGGCCCTACGGTTCTCAAGATATTCACAGAAAACTGTGTCAGGCCATCTACAGGCCAGTTGGTGTACCCCTACCCAGGGGCGCCACCAAGGGGTGGCCAGGGGTGGCCGCGGCCACCTCAACATAAACTCTGGCCACCCCTGGCTATGTGGCTGACTGACGCAAAATGTGTTCAAATTCACACCCATTATTCTCTGCTGTTGAATTGCTCACGGAGTAATTATCACACATAAATCGGACAGATATCACGTGAAAGAGCAGAACCTGAGCTTTCCCATGATATTAGCAGATGTTGTGATAAACGGTTTGTGAGAAAATTAACGTTGGATATACATGGCATTTAATCATATTTCCATTGTGCACACAGCGCTTCGTCTATCTTCATACCCATTACTCTCAGTGATATATCTCAGTTTGGTTAAAACATAGCAAACCATATATCAAAATAAACAGCAGACCTTACCGAACACGGGGATATGAAGCATTACTTACTTATTCTACATGTTATCCAACTTTGGGCTGAAATTCTAATATATTCTAATAGCAGCCCAAAATAATAAACTTGCTGTCCAAATCAAAGAATCGAAAGTTGGTCATGGCATGAACAGATCAACTTCGCTGACCTAAGATATATGTGTAAGCACCTGTAAAATCTGTTTAGTGTTTATTACTGCACTGTTTAATGTTTGTCACTACAATGACCACAATGCTTTGAGTTTGTCATGGTTATGTTGTGATGGAATACTGTACATGTCAACCAATCAAATGTCTTTGTTTGTTTGCTTTTATTTGAATTTAATACTCAGCCAATCATTATTTGTTATTTGTTTATGCCCGCGAAATCGTGTAGTGACAAGCATGATCAAATCATACTTTACCAGATATGGGTAGGCTAGACTGTCTTGAAAACAATATAGCCTAGCATATGAAGAGCTCTTTTCCAAAATGTTATCAATTCATTTTTATAAACATTAATAAGTCATGTTATTTAATTGTGTTTTTCAGGTAATATAAATAAAAGTGCAGTTGTGTTGTTTTGATAGAGTAAAAACAATTTCCCAATTACAGATCCGAAAACAAAATAATAATTTAATTTAAAAAAATGATTTATGAAAATGCATTAAAATGGAGAATATAGCGTTTTGGAGCCAAACTCTTCTTATGTGGCCCTAATATATTATATGTGATATATTACTATTCATTTAACCCCCCCCCCCCCCCCCCTGCTGTCAAACGATTAACATTTTTAATCGCGATTAATCGCTGAATTCCTATAGTTAATCACGATTAATCACATATTTTATCATATGGTTAAAATTCTATTATTTTGCATTTCTGAACTTTCCAGGAGTCCATATTAACAATAAAGCAATTACTGTGTATCTTCATTGGGATTCAAATGAAAGCAAAGCAAGTTACTTTATTAACTGAACTTTAAGACGTAGGTCTATTTGATTATTTCAAATCAAATTTCAAAAGATGTGCAGCAGACCTGAGGCAACACAATATTCATCAGAAATTTAGCTGATATAAACTGAAATAAATGCTACCGCAGAAGTGCGTGCACAAAATGTAGGCCTACACACATTATAAAGGGCATAACAAACAGAGAACAAACACTTATGTTTAGTTGATGTTATGACACGTAAAGTTAAGCTGGCTGAACTTAGTTATAGTCAGCCACGGGCAGTTTGACTGTGCCTATCGATACATTCGTGACACTCCTGTAAACTAGAAAGAGCAAACCATATAGGAATTACACATTAATATCACATTAATCCCATAAACACACAGATAACTCTTACACCAACCTTACTTTGTGCCTTTTATTCACGTTTGTTTCAAGATTTAGTAAGTATAAGCCCTTTTCGCTCCCCACTTTGATGCAGCATAGGTTTCCATTATATCAGTCATCTTTTCCCTAAAAGGGGGCGTGTACGTGCAGCACATACAACGTTCTATTCCATTCGTCAGTGCATTGTTTAGTTTCCGGTCTAGCTAAATCCAGTGTGGTGTTGTAGTTGTTCTAACGTTACTAGTTGTTGCAACAGCATGTGAAAAAACTACAAAGTTTGTTTAACCAAAAAGAACGTTTAAAAAAAATCTTGCGTTAAAAAAATTGACGCCGATAAAATAGGTTTACGTTAACGCCGTTAATAACACATTTAACTGACAGCACCAGTTCATATACAATAAGCCTTTTATTGTCAGTATGCATATTGGCTAATGTATGCCACCTGCTGATTGGATTAGGCATTGCCCCGGTTTATCGAGGAATTCAGAAAATGGTGACAGCTGTCCAAAGCCCCATAAGGCTGCCCGACATGATTGAAGCAGTGGGCAGAGCTGTCGGCACTCAAACTGGGATTATGAACCGCAATATGGATAACATCAGGGAGATGAACCGCAATATGTGAATAACATCATGGAGAAGCTCACAGCTTTGCAAAGGTAAATGGATCGATTCAGAGACCAGAATGGACAAAGAGAGTAGTTGTGTAAATTGAAATGCGGCTACTCGCCCCAAGACCAAACAATTCCAATCTTATCTGCTTTCGGCCCCCTCAACCAGCACTGGCCTCGGCCAAGGCCGCTGCTGGAACAACAACTCCCCCGGAAGAACACTGCAGTGAGACACTCTTGCGTTCCTTCCCCAACTTCCCACAGACACCTGCTGATTGTTGACTCGGTCTGGGACCTGATCAAGGTTGCCTCCATGGCAACTTGCTGTGTTACCGCTATGACAATCTTGCGGACTGAGGCACCAAGATTGTGACCCCCCCCCCCCCCCCCCCACTAACCCCCATCCTTCGCCTTTGCGACGCCCAGTCTGACAAACGGGTCTGTGACCAGCACTGACATGGCTGCAGAACCAGATGGCTGCTTGGCTGCGCTGGGTTACCTACAGCCCCCACTCCCCTGTTGCAAGTCGTGTGTTTTTTTTTCATGTTGTAAACTATGTGCTTATGTTGCTGAGGTGTTTTTTTTCCTGTTCCCACTATGTACTCCATACAGGAGCGTAGTCTGGAGGTTGCTTTTTCTCCTCCCCTCTCCTGATGTTATGCTGTATTTTTCCTCAATCCTCTGTCTTCCTGTCCTGTCTACCCCCTTGTCATATTGTATGTTTGTGTATATGTACAGACAGGTTGATGGCTAATTTCGCTGGTACTTGTGAATAAGTGACAATAAAGAGCTACTACTAATAGAATTCTATAAGATGTGGTATCTAACTTTCTAATATCTATGATCTGGCATACCGGGCATTTTCCCGGTGGGCTGACGCACCTTTTGGGATTGGTAAAGATGGGCTAAATGACTAACCTAATGAGCCAGACCCACATCAAGAAGTAGGGTCTGGGAACTCACCATTCGCAGTGCACAATCCGAGGGGCGGGATAAGCGGTTGTCTTTCAAATTCCCTCTGCACACAATAGGATAGCGCTACAACTAGGCCTGCACAGTTTGGGGAAAAATATGAATCATGATTTTTTTTAGCTTAGAATTGATATCACGATTCTCTGCCACGATTTTTTCCCCCTCACGAAGTGTAATATTTATTGCACACATGAACCATGACAAAACAAAACAATTTGGCAGTGCCAAACATAGATTTTGGCACCTATAGCACATTGTGCATCGCCACAACCCTGTAGAGGCTTAATGTAGAGCCTGAATAAAGAATATACTGGCCATTTAAGTACAGTAGGCTACCAAAAATAATAGCCTACATATAACACATTGAACTAAATGGTCCTGATAGGCTATTACAGGCTCTATCTGAACTCCTTGAATACTGTATGTCTTTACATAACTAAAACATGTCAATCCACATACTGCAGTTACAGCTTTAGTCTTTTGAGAAATGGAGCTTATCAATTGTCAATTTGAGTACAGTATCAAAAACAGAATGACAGAATCTTAGCACTCTTGAACTATTTGCCTTTTAGAGAATTAAAGGAGAATTCCGGTGTGATATTGACCTAAAGTGTGTTGAAACATGATACCGAGTGTGAACGTATGTCTCATAGCTCACCTCGGCTTGTCCCCTGCACTCAGAAATCTGGCGCTAGTTATGTGCTACCAACACAGTGTTTCGTTGTGGTGCCTCGGGCATCGGCCTAGCCATGCAAATAAATCACTGTTTTACACCATTTACGAGGCTCAAAGTAGCTCCATACTTCATTGGTAGACTTCCGAGGGCCTTGACATTTAAAACGAGACATGGAGAACTTTGAAAAAGCACTGGTAGTTTATTTACAAGACGATTTATACAGACAGTACCTTAAGGAATTTTACCATTCGATGCCATCTTGAATTTAGTCACAATAAGTCGAGCGACGAGTACGAACGAACAGGTATGATAAGGGATCAGATTCCAAAAATAATTCAGTGGAAATGCATGGATTCAGTTGCTTCCAGTAGCAGCAACTGGAATCTATTCATTTTTACGGAATGAGATGAGAATCGAAGTCATTTAAAAATTAAATTGCGATAAAATCACGATTTTATAACGATTTATCGCGCAGGCCTACAGTAGCTACAGTACAACTCACGAGTCCCATGCTTTTTCCCACCAGCGGAGTTGGTTGGCTAGTTCAGGGGTTCCCAAACTTTTCCATGACAAGGCCCGCCCTACTAGGTTCTGGCCAAGGACCCCCTTGATGTGTTATTAAACCCATCGACAATACTACGGCAAATGTAAAAATACATAGCTAATCCTAATAATTATTTTAGCCACAAGCACTTCGCGATGGAGCAGTGTGTAAAAATTGCATTTGGGGCTTTCTGCTAGAGAGCTATCACTTTACTATTACTCCCAGTCATTATCATGGAAAATATAATGTTCAGATATGCAACAAATTATTATAATGGCATTGTATAACAACCCTCATAGTAATAGGTATATTTTACATTTTTCAAATGTATTTATTTGTTTCTTGTATTATGACCGCCGCGCAGCGAAGCGGCGGTCATATAGGATTTGTCAGATTTTTTTTTTTTTTTCTTGGTGGGCATGTAACCCCATATGGATAGCATGGAACCATCGTTTTTCGTTTTGATCTGTAGCCCCCCCGCTGGACTGCACCCCCCGAAAGGAGGGTAGGGCAGACACAGTTTTCTGTGAATATCTCGAGAACCATAAGGTTTAGGAGGACCTTTTTTTTTTTGTATGTTGATCTCAAGGGGCCATGTCAACACATTCCATAACCACTCATTTCATGTATAGCGCCACCTAGTTAAACACAAAAAAGTAAAAATGAGGTGTTGTAATCGCAGGTATCCGTGACCTAACATAGTCAAAACTGCACGAAATTGGAAGTGTAGGATCATTATGACACCCTCTGAATGCACGCCAAGTTTCGTGGAATTCCGTTCATGGGGGGCCACACAATAAATTAATTTATGTTACTATACACCAACTGGCCTGTAGGTGGCCGGAGACAGTTTTCTGTGAATATCTCGAGAACCGTAGGGCCTAGGAGGTCCACCTTTTTTTTGTATGTTGGTCTTAAGGGGACATGTCAACCCATCCCATTACCACTTTTACCACACAATTTCATGTATAGCGCCACCTAGTTAAAAATTAAAAAGCAAAAAATTAGGTGTTTTCATCACAATATCTCTGGCTGACATGGTCAAAACTGCACGAAATTGAAAGTGTAGGATCATTATGACACCTTCCGAATGCATGCCAAGTTTTGTGAACTTTCGTTCATTGGGGGCCTTACAATAAAATAATTTATGTGTACATTTAGTGACCGTACACCAACAAGGATTCCCGGGACACTGAAAGACCGGGGTACACGAAACTTGGTGGGCATGTAACCCCACATGGATAGCATGGAACCATCATTTTTTGTTTTGATCTGTAGCCCCCCCGCTGTACTGGACCCCCCGAAAGGAGGGTAGGGCAGACACAGTTTTCTGTGAATATCTTGAGAACCGTATGGCCTAGGATGACCAATTTTTTCCGTATGTTTGCCTCCAGGGGTCATGTTAACCCATTCCATGTGCACACATGTGCATAAACAGATACACACGCACACACATACATTCACAGTAATCATACGTATGACACATACTCACACAGTAGACATATGTACGCATGCATGCACATGCACAAACACACATACGCAGGCAAACACACAAGCACGCACACACACACACACACACACACATAAACATGTACACGCACACATGCACACAATTCAAGAATTTCTCAGAATTATGAACAGGCAAGATGGGGGTGGGGTTGTATAAAATGAATTTTACATGTGAAATCTATGAACTAATCATGTTTTGGTACTTGTTGTCTAGCAGATACCAGTGAGAATTGAGTGTGGATAATGCAATTTAGTGAGACAGTTAGAATCATATAGGCCTTTCAGCGTGATTTATTTTTGTGGAAAAAATGTGCTGGACTGGGCGGCGGTCATATTTTGTACCGCTCTGCGGTACATCTAGTTTTTCCTTCCAACTTGCTGAGGCCCCCACTTTGAAAACCACTGGGCTGGTTGATCAAACTTTTCCCAACTTAAAAAAAAAGCTTAACTCGTGTCGCGCTGTTCACCAGCAGCAGCATCTATCTTCTTTGTTTTTTAGTAGCAGGGAATTCACACGGAACCGTCGTAACTCTGCCATCATTATGTTAAGCCCGCCCACCGACTCTATACAAGATGTGATTGGCCTGATCGAAGTTTAATTTTTCCAGCTCGCAAGCCAACGGAGAGTTGCTAGACTACCCTGGCTGCAAATTACATTTGCTGCCGCTAGGATGCGTCTAGATTTCTAGGCTACTAAGGGCCAATCTCAATTCTCTGTTTTACCCCTTCCCCTTCCCCTATCCCATCATCTTACCCCTAGCCCTTGTCCCTCGAAACCGAGTGGCAAGACATAGGGGTGAAGAATATTCCCCTTGGAAATGAGATACCACTAGCCAAACCATAGGCCTAAGGGAGAGCTGGATGATTGAAACACTTGAATTAACGTAATTTACAGAGATCGTACTACACTGAAAGCTAATATTTTGTCACTAGCAACCTGTCTTCTGTCAAATAGGCTATAATTGCATTTTCAGCTCGGAATAAAACCGTTCAGGAATTATTTCAACAACAGTTGAACGTGCCTATGTTTGTTCGGAGCCTACCTTGGTCCAGGTGAATGAAACAGGGATGGGGGACAAAATAAACATGCAGTTTGCTATGTAAACATCCCACTCCTTTGATATTTTACAATAATATCCAAATGGTCGTTACTTGACATCAGAAGCAATAGCTACCTGTAATAGCCTATGCGAGGAGTCGGCAGCAGTAGGCCTATGCAGCATTCATATCAGACGAGCGGTAAAAAAGTTCAGCGAATTTAGCTGCTGTTGGACTTTACATTTCTGACATGGTATGCTGCCAATTCGCGGGGTAGACATGGAAATATGTAAAATGCGAGACATTCGCGCAAATAATGATGTGCTGTTAACATTCACAAAACAGCGATATTTTGAAAACTTCCTCGTGAAGAACAGGACCTTCAATATATGGTCACAAGATTGAATGCAACATAAAACAATTACCATTTTAATTTTATAATCCTTATTAATGCCAACATTTCATGTCAATGAATCTCTCGGTGTGCTTATTTTTCCGGTGTGAGCGGTGTATGTTGGGTATTTCTCTTACCCCTCGGTTTCAAGTAAGCTCCCGATCTTACTTGGTTTTAAGGGGTATCTACCCCTTGCCCTTATCCCTACCCCTCGATCGAAATGAGAATTGAGATAGCCCTTCGTCTCACGTGCACACGTAAAACTAAGGGGAAGGGGTAAAATAGAGAATTGAGATTGGCCCTAAATGACTAAACTGACAGAAATGTAGGCTACAAAACATCATATTCGTGCACAAGGCAACTAAGCTATAACCCATGCGATAGGTTGAAGGACATTAAAGGGAATGAGTTCATGTATCTCTACTGTTCTATAATGTAGCCTACCAGCAAGGTAGTATAGCCTACAGGAATAAAATATGTCCAGCAACACGCAACAAAGTTGCTCTGTTTGTTTTGTGTTTTTTCAGTTGTCTTACAGTAACTTATTACAATGAGGTCTAACACAATCTAATTTAGCTCTTTACACATATAGTACCCTCCAGAATCATTGGCACCTCTGCTAAAGTTGACTAAAAACTGGTATAAAAATAATCTGTTGGTGATTTATTGTAATTTCACAATGAAAAATGAGGAAAAATCCAACCTTGAAGGGAAAGAAATTTATTTTGAGAAAAAGGAAAATGTCATGAAGAAATAAACAAAAACATGTTGCTCATACCCCTGCTTGTAATACCTTCTTAAGCCTCCCTTTGCCAATGAAACAGCTTGTAATATTCTCCTATGGTACCCCATAAAGTTGGAGAATACAAAGTAAGGGATTTAAGTCCATTTGTCTTTACAAAATCTCCCCAGATCGTCCAGATTCCTATCCACACTTTTCCTCTTTGACTCACTTTTCCTCTTTGACTCACCCCACTGAACTGAGATGGCAATGGCAAAAAGCTTGATTTTGTGTTCAGTAAACCATATTTGTTTTGATTTGGACATTTTTTTTGGTTCATTGACCTGATGAATGAACCAATCATGACCAACTTCTTGGCAGAGCAGTGCCGGTTCAGACCTCCATGGGACCCTAGGCAAAATCCTGCTAAGAGGCCTTCCTACCTGAAATCTGAGGTCCAAAATGTAACCATTTTTTATTATCTGACACCTCAGTGCTCCCAATACAATAATCATACCCCATTTTGGATGTCTACAGAAATTACCAAATGTAGTGTTTTTCTTTATAGGACATTCTATAAATGCCCAGTTTTAGGGTCTGTGCTCTTTGCTTTTGATGCTTGCTGTACATATGTCCTTACAAAAAATAACTGCAGTTTGTTTCGAAGTACAGTTCAGTTATAGTAGGCTGCAGTAGCCTAGTATTTTCATTCCCTGCATAACTGTAAACAAGGGCGTAGGTTTGGTCTGACTACCCACTAACCACTATAGATATATAAAATGATTAAAATGATGTGCTACTGTCCAACTACTATCCATGATTGAAATGTGTTACTGTCCAACTTGATCTAACTATACTGTGTAGCCTACATAATCTGATTTTAACATGTACAGATATGCAGGCTATACTTAACATTTGACATTTATTTTCTATTTGGACCCATTTAAGCACAGCTCAGTTTTAAGAAACTTAAATACATGCATGCTTAGCATTTTGTGAAAAGAAATCATTAAGGCTACATTGACAAACTCTTAACCGTGAGCTGCCTATATATTCTCTGATTCTAATATTTACATTTAAGCACAGCTCAGTTTTAAGAAATACTTAAAGCCGAAAGACAATGTTTAATTTTGCTACAATTTATTTCAAAACCGGATTACTCTGGAACAGCTAACTATACGGGAATGCATTACACCTCTGTGTTCGGTAAGGTCTGCTGTTTATTCTGATATACTGTATGGTTTGTCATGTGCAGGGGCGTAGGTTTGGTCTCAGCACATTGTCTCACGAGGAAGCTTCTCCAACACACATATTGCACACTGCCCTCTCCCCACATACACAGCACACTATCCCATCTCCCCTGTCATCCCCCCAACACACACACCAAGACCCCTGGCAGTTGGGTTAGCCCCTTGAGCCGTGGATCTGCCCAAGGTTTCTTCCTTGGTAAGGGAGTTTTTCCTTGCCCCTGTTGCTCTTGGGTGCTCCTTGTTGGTGCCCCCCGCCCAATCCCAATCCTCCCCCACCTTTCTTATGCAGCCCTTGCCACTTAATCTACTAAACCCCTTCTACTGCACTTTTTACCCCCCCCCCCCCCATAAATGCACAAATAGGCTGACACCAGACATAATTTCACTGCATTTCTTACTTCCAGTAACTATATGCATGTGACAATAAACTTCCTTGTATCCTTGTATCCTTGTATAGTTGACAGAAATTACGATACTGATTATATAATAACCTATAGGTCCAAATCTAAATGTTTGGGTTCAGTTTATGAAGTGTTGCTACAGCATGATACTGTGTGTTTGTTATTTATGGGGGGGAATCAGGGGGGGATTTTGGTATCGGTGGGCTTGTGTGTGTGTGTGTGTGTGTGTGTGTTTGTGGGGGGTGGGGGGGTCGTTGGTCCAGTAGTGGGCCGGTCCAGGAGAAAATTGCCAGGGCCGAATTTTGTTCGCAGTCTGACCCTGGGCTAGAGGCTAGAAGGGGCAAACAAAATACAAATATGCACATTCTAAGAACCAGTCATACAAACATACAGTGTAAAGAACAGCAGCTTAGCAACACCATGTAGCAGTCTGGATCTAAAAACACAACAAAATCAAACAAAAAGTAAAACACATTAAATACTGCAATTAACCACACTTTGCAGCGTGACATATAGCATGGTACAGGTAGTCTGGTACATCGTATTCAATCCAAACATGAAATGACAGTCAGCCTTCACTAAAAGGAATTTGAGTTATGACTGCAGCTAGGCCTAAACACTACAGCCAATGAAGATATACATTCACCTACTCATCCCCTTTGCCAAGCCAATCACGCATAAGACCCATTTTCCCCAAGGTATATCATAAACAATTCCCTTAAACTTGAACCTGTTGCGGTGAAAGTTTAGCACAAGCTTTCGGATGTTTACACTTCCCCCTCGCAGCCACAATAGCCAGCAAAGTGCTGATGGGAGATAAAAATAGCGCTCATTACGAACAAGACAGCCAGGACAAACTAATGCGACTACTGTGCTGGATAGCGTACCTTAATCACATACGGAAAACTTTGCCACAATAAGCTCGCCCCTCCAAGCGTTGGTGGAGCTGCCTCACAGCGGCCTTGCTGGCGTTCGCTCAGTCACACGCTAACAAAACAGACACCCATTAATATCTAATGGCCGCATTTAGTCAAACGCAACAAAACGTCTGAGGAAACATTTCAGGCCGACCTTCAACTTGACGCCGCACCCGACCCACTGCCACTCACACACAGCCGAGTTTGAGGTGTAAAACGCTACTGACCTAAGGACCCCAGGTGCCTATAGATATGCCCGCTGATATGTCAGGTGACTCAATTAATCAATGCTCACCCTCAACCTACTTAGTGACGTAACGGGAGTGTAAGAAAGGGAGCAGCAGCAGAGTTACACAGGCCTTGGATGGTGACCGAACATAAGGTAGTATGGCGTGTGCCCAGTAGTCTGGTGGGGCGTGGTGTTGTAGGCTAAGGTCAACTGGGCCAGGTGATGCGGCCAGTGTCGCTTTTCAGCTGACGGCAAGGTGCGCAACAGGTCGTGCAGGGTGCGGTTGAACCGCTCGCATTGCCCATTGCCCTGAGGATGGTAGGGTGTGGTTCTGCTCTTTTTGATGCCGTATAGCTGGCACAATTGATGGATCAGCATGCTCTCGAAATTACGCCCTTGGTCTGAATGCAATTGAGCAGGAGGGCCAAAACGGTGAAACCATTGCTGCACTAATGCCCGGGCTACAGTAGTTGCCCTCTGATCTTTGGTAAGGATAGCTTGTAAATACTTGGTAAAAATGTCTGTGAGAATTAAAACGTTCTCCCTGCCATCACTTGCAGGCTCTAAGATGGTAAAGTCAATAGCCAAGATCTCATTCGGTTGGGAGGCCTGTAATGTGCCCCAGTATGTACGAACTTTCTGCTGGACAGCCTTTCCCAGCACGCATCGCTGACACCGTTGACACCACTGCTCAGCATCCCTCATCATGTTCGGCCAAAAACATCGGCCATGAAGCAAGTGGAGGGTTGTCTCGGTGCCCTGGTGCACCTGGTTATCATGAACGCTACGCAAGACTTCTTCCTGCATGCATTGGGGAAGCAACAACTGGAACGTTTCTGGGCCCCCACCTGAGGTACGTACCAGGCGGTACAATACCCCCTCCCGCTCGACCAGACGGTCCCATTGACGAAGCAGAGCCCGACTGGAGCTGGACAACTTCTTCCGCCCTTCTGCCCTCGGGCGCCGCCCCTCTTGATGGTACTTGCGAACTGGCCTGATAACAATGGAACCTCTGTCCCAACAGCAAAACGCTCCAAGTACTGCCGGGACAAGGCATCAGCGATTTGATTGCTTTTCCCTGGACGGTATTTGATGGTAAAGTGGAATGATGCCAGCTGAGAGGCCCACCGCTGTTCGACTGCCCCTAACTTGGCGGTCTGCAGGTGACTTAGGGGGTTGTTATCAGTCAAAATGGTGAAGCGATTCCCCATCAAATAGTCGCGGAACTTTTCAGTCACGGCCCATTTAATAGCGAGCAGTTCAAGTTTCATAGAGCTATAATTCTCCATATTCCTTTCTGTAGGTCTAAGCCCTCTGCTGGCGAATGCAACCGGATGAACCTTTCCATCATGTTCTTGGGAGAGAACTGCCCCTAATCCCCCATGGCTAGCATCTACTTCTAAGATGAAGGGCCTTTTGAAATCTGTGTAAGCCAAAACTGGAGCAGAGGTGAGCTTCTCCTTTAAGGACTGGAATGCATGCTCACAAGCATTGTCCCACGCCGTTGCCAGGGGAACTCGAAGAGGCCGAACGGGGTGCAAAAAGCAGTCTTTGGTTTGTCTTTGTCGGCCATGGAAACTTGGTTGTACCCACTCGCGAGGTCTAGAGTAGAAAACCATTTTGCTCCTGATAGAGCATCTAAGGACTCCTCTATTCTGGGAAGGGGGTAGGCATCACGGCGGGTTTTTGCATTCAACTGACAATAGTCAACACAAAGACGAAGACTTCCGTCTTTCTTTGTTACCAAGACAATGGGCGAAGAGTACGGGCTGCTACTTTCTCTAATGACCTGGCTGTCCAGGAGCTGCTGAATATGGGCCTTTACGGTCTCGTACTGAGAGAGAGGAATTCTTCTGTATGGCTGACATACTGGGGCATTATCCAGTAATGGGATCTCGTGGGTAATCAGGGAAGTACATCCCAAATCTCCATCCCCTTTAGAAAATATACCATCATACTGGGAAAACAGGGCCTTCGCCTGGACAATTTGATGCTGACTTAGCCCTGCAATGTCAGGGACAACTGCGTCAGAGAAGCTATCCTGTGGGGAGACATGTTCTTCCTGTGTGGAAACATAAGCTTGGCAATCCTCCCAGGAAGGATCAACAGAAAGGGAAGGTGTAATTGTAACGGGAGCAGGAATTATGCTACTGACCCTTGAGGTACAACAACAGACACACTAGATATATATAAAACTCAGTTTTGTTACAACATTAAAAAAAAGGCATATAAAAACACACACAATACATATATGTATAAGTAACTAGGTCCTGATGCTTCAAACCAGTGTGGAAGATCTAGAGAAAGTAGCTAGTTAACTACTTCAAACCGGTGTGGGAGATCTAGGGATGGCAGCTAGTTAAATGTCAGCAGCTACAAAATACTGTTTTAACCCAGTGTGGAAGATCTAGGGCTAGTAGCCAGTTAACTACTTCAAACCAGTATGAAAGATCTAGGGATAGCAGCTAGCTAGGTGCAAGTGACTAAACGCTACTGCTTCAAACCAGTGTGGAAAATCTAGGGATAGCAGCTAGTTAAATGCAAGCAGCTACACAATACTGCTTTAAACCAGTGTGGAGGATCTGGCGCCCTCTAGAGGGGAGAGAAATCATATAGTCACAGTTACTCTAACGCAGGTAGGCCTATTACTAGCGATTCACACTCGTGCACAAAATCACATCACACGCACCCACAAAAGATCACACTATTGTGAAAACAAGGGCAGAATAGCCACAAATGTAAATAGCAGAAGTATTCAATCGAACTAGCATAACACGTTAATCCAAAGGGTGACACGCACACACAGTTAATTGCTACTACGTTAAAGTCCTGTTTACACAATGGATTCCCCCACCCTGCACACAATTCTAAATAAACTGTAGCGAGACAGTCAGCCTGACAGTCTATCTTAACTATAGCCAGCCTAGTAACACACAATTGTTTGTACAGAGGATGAATGAATAGTCCAGCAACCACTCACGCCCCAGCCCACAGTTCGTAATCCACAACACAGAACCAGGAAGTCGCCGCCGCCTCGGCCTCCTTGCCTCTCGCACTGAAACAGGGTAGCTTGCGCCTCTCGTCGCCAATGCTCCTTCTTGAATGTCAACAGTCGGCACTCCACCAGGAACTGCGAGGAGGAGGAAGTGAGTAAAGTAAAACCCACTCACAAGACAACGGCTCAATTACTTTCCTTCACGTGAAGAATCGGGTGCGTTGGATAATCCTTTCGTGGCCCTCACGGTGTCCGAGCGGATGTTTGGTCAATTCGCCGTTGTAGCTGGGAAGTCAGAGGCGGTAATCCCGACGTCTCGGCTCTCGTGGGTTGCGGTGCGTGAAGTATCCGGGCGCCTGTTGCAGATAAAGGGAACGCACCGATGAGAGGGCCCAGTCAGCTTTTATCCCCCCCCAGCCACCAATCACGGGTCTTGTCAATTGTCTCCATTATCGGCAGCACCTGTGGAGGAACGTCTCACAAGCATACACACACATGCACAAACCCCGCCCCCAGACAGTTCATTCGACATTTTGACTGTAGAGCCCCGCTACATAATTCCCACTGAAGTTGCCAGCACTGCTTGCACAGTCCCAAAGGCACGGCATGGAGGCAGCCACACTTCGGTGCTACTGACGTTGACAATAGGGGCATACAGAAGACCCTTCCTAGATGAGACACGGGAGGGTGACACAAGAGGGCCTTCAGGTAACGGTGCATCATCGAAGTTCAAGGGCTCCAACAACAACTCTGCTGATTCTAAGGACAAGTAGCTGGGACCATAGTAAGGGTACCTGCCCCAAGACGAATTGAAGACTTTCCCTGGACTTGGACTTTAAAGGGCCTTGAGGCATTGACGACGGCCTTGATCTTCTCACAGTGTCGTAACGCACGCAGAGCTGCTGGGTCGCCGACATAACCGGAAGGGAGTGGAAAAGCTGGGAACCTTGCTGCTCAAAGAGGACATAATAACACTCCCCAAGTACATTCATGCCTAGTATACCTGGCGTCACTGTCTTACGGTCTTGAAGGGTGACATTCTCTGGGTCCCTTACAATTAAAATCCCCCTCCCCGAAATACACTGCCCCAAAACAAAAACATCCAATTCAATTCAATGTAGCCAATGTAGTCAAGTCAAGTCAAGTCAGTTTTATTTAGTATAGCGCATTTAACATGCACAAAGTGCAACCCAAAGCGCTCCACATACAAGACATTGACAAAAAACAAAAGACAATAAGGCAAAAAATGCCAGAGGGAGGGGCGTAGTCGCCAGCGTTGACACCACATTTAAAAAATAACAAACACAAAAGATGCCGGACGGAGCGGCGTAGTCGCCAGCGTTCCCGTGACACTAAGACATACAACACAGCAAATTGAAAATAAATAAATAAAATAATAATAATCATGTTAAAATTAGTCCAATTTCCAACCGGCTGAAAAAGTCCAAGGGCAATGATGACCCGTGTGAAACTGCCAATGCAAGACCAACAAAGTTCTTTCACTGACCAACTCAGAGAATTTACTGGCAGTCTGGAGAGCAAAGCACCGGAAGAACAACAGTCTGAAGTCATGATGGGCGATCTTCCTGCTGATCAGCAGCTCGGTGGCTTTAGCAAGGACCGTTTGTTGCTTCATGGCTCCCGACGTCGCCATCAGAGCTCCCCACGTCAGCACTCAATCCAGACTGCAGGCACCCAGCGTCAGAGGCTATACGTTAATGTTATTGCAGCTCGCAGGTCAGCCGCAGCTCGGTGGTCGTGGCAGCTGCAGATCTCTCGCAGAGTAGCCCTGAGCAATCTTTCCGTCCAGACAGAGGATGTGCAGCGTCAGATGGAAGAGGGACGGCTAGTCAAGGCAAGCTCATCAGCCCAGTAGAATAGAAACTAACGTTACCGTTAGTTATCAGCCAGAAAAAAGGACCAAGAATAACACAAAACTATCGAAAATAACGTAAATAAAAGGTGAAAACATTTAACTTGACAAATAAATTAAAAAAAATAACAGAACATCACATAAAATTACGAACATTACATGATGCCAGATGGAGCGGCGTGTCTCGCCAGCGTCCCCGTAACCTAGCAACTGAGGGTGAGGAAATGTAGGGTATATCTAGTCCATTAGCTGCTTTAAGGCCTAACCATTTACAATCTTTCCTTTGCAAGTGAAGGAAATGTTTGGAGAAATAAAACTCTGTGATAGTTGTAACCATTGGTTACAACCAGTCACGACCCGTCTGGCCCTCCTCCACCCACCTAATGGCTTCACGCCGTACATCTAACACAGACAGACTCCCATCCGCCCGCACCAGCCGCTTGAGTTCCCGTCGTAGCATATGGTCACGAACATTCTCACAGAATTGATCTCTTAACACTATTTCAGGGTCACTAATGCAATCACTCTTTGACTGTTTTACCCTGTTTATAAGCTCCATCAAAGCATGAGAAAACTCAAATAAGGACTCATTCTCCCTCTGCTTCCTGTCAAAGAACCGTTGTTGCCAGAACACATAAGACTTGGAACACCCATATACCTCTTTTAAAACATTGATCATTTCGTTGGAATTTTCTCTAATAGTTGCAGGTCGGTATTTAATCTCATTACGGGCTTCGCTCTCTAGATGATTGTACAAAAACATTGCTTTTTCAAATTCAGACATATGCCTAGACCTAATGCAACTCTGGGCTTCCTCAGCCCACTCTTCAATAGAAACGGACCCCGATGCTGTAGAACCAGAGAATTTAGGGCACCGTCTCTCTCTAGGTAAGTAGAAGGCCTGTTCCTGTCTTGTAGGTTGGGGAGCACTGGACCCATCAATATCCCCCGTACCTCCATTTTGTGCACCAGAGAGTCTCCAAGCTGAGAGTGATTTTCAGCTTGGAGCTGCTCCACTTGCTCCCGCAGTCGCTCCATCTCACTGGCGGGGTCCATCTTGTTGCCAGCTGCTGTTCTCTACACGCTTACACAACACACATACACACACACGCTAGGTTGACCAACCTAACAACAACACTTCAAAGAGTTAATCCTGCCAACTACGCCAGATTGTGGCGCCCCCTAATGCACAGCTGACTACGCCACCCCTTGAGATACGTAGTGTCTGATGTTAAGGCAAGGGGAACTCTATCCCAATGAATGTACAAAGACAGGTGTTTAGAAAAGTATAAAAATATACTCTTTATTAATACTGAAGGTGTCGCTTTGGTTGGTCAACAATTACACATGGAGGGGGGAAGGGAAAGTTACAGCCATCAGTATTGGACTAGTCGAGTTGCTGAGAGATGAAATACTAACAGGATGTTAGGTCGCACTACCACACGTGAATGATAACCACACTTCTTGAAGTAATACACGCTAAGAAGTCACAATACACAGCACTGCAAATCTTCTGTCGCTACGTAAAGCCTAGCTACTGGCATTAAGGCTCACACACAGCACTACAACCAGTTATCGAGTGAACTTAAGGGAACCCGCTATCCCGTAGCCTCCCACACCACCCAGGCTCGACTGTATCTGAAGCTACTAAAGCCTAAGGGGAAGACAGGGGTAAAAGAAAAGAGAAGCCCCTCTAACCTGTGGCTCACAGAACGCTCTATACGCTATTACATACCTAGCCACAGGCTACAGTAGAAGGGGCAAACAAAATACAAATGTATAAATATGCACAGTCTAAGAACCATACCAGTCATACAAACATACAGTGTAAAGAACAGCAGCTTAGCAACACCATGTAGCAGTCTGGATCTAAAAACACAACAAAATCCAACAAAAAGTAAAACACATTAAATACTGCAATTAACCACACTTTGCAGCATGACATATAGCATGGTACAGGCAGTCTGGTACATCGTATTCAATCCGAACATGAAATGACAGTCAGCCTTCACTAAAAGGAATTTGAGTTATGGGAGAAGTATAGCTTGTCGTTACGCAAGGGAGTTTCAGTGTGCGTGAACTACCATCACTACAGTTGAGTATGCGCTCTAACTGTCATACCAACGGGCCTGGTTCTTTGGCTTTGCGGTCAAGCTGCAGGTTTGGAGACCCGAGTTCAAGATTGGGTGGGGTCACTGCTCTCTTCCTTCGCTACAGATCCATGTTTACTTTTTGTCATTTTACTCATGTCCACTACATTGCTTGCCAGCATAGTATAGATGAAAGTCTCCTTACCCCTCTTGTAGTCTTTTTGAAGGTAGGCTATTAGAGAGCGTTTGTTACACACTCTCAAACAGAAGAGATTTGGAATCACCAACAGTCCTCCTAGATCTGGCTGCTCAGCCGATCTAGCAATCAGGGATGAAGGGCCTTGGTCAGGCGGGTAAGCTACAATGTTCTCTATGATTGAGATCCGGTGTTCCTTTGAGGAGATGGGAGAACCTTACAGAAGGACCATCCAAGCAACACTACACCAATCAGGCCATCATTATAGAGTGGGCAGACAGCTCAGCGCAGCTTGTTTTAACTTGGAATAGCTATCAGATTTACTATAAAAATGTGCAGCCTGTAACACTATTCTCATGATTTTAGATGTAATACATTCTTGACCACTAGAGTGAGATGTTTACCATTAAGAGTTCACTGTAAACTGTTTTGGGTAAGGGGTCAGGGAGTAGCAGGTAGCAGGTCATTCTAGTCACTTCTAACTGTCTGATTCCCTCTTTCTGTGTGTGAGTGTATGTGTACATTCACATAACTTAAAAAGTACAAGATCTTCCGGAAAATTATTATTTTTTCACTTTGAAGTGGCATTGATTTGCAGTCGCCTAACTGCTTTTGTTACAAATGGAATGGTATATTTTTCATTTGTAAGCTATAACATATTTGGCTTGTTTAGACCTGAAACCACAACCAGGGCTTTGAACCTGTTTTGTGAAGAGTTTCACATGCTCTTTGAAAGCTTTACTTGGATGCTGCCCCTTGGTGCAGGTCACCTTTGCACCACAGAGAGGCGCCTGTCAGACTTTTGATTGTTCCAGTGACTTCCCTCCTCCCCCTCACAACCCTCCCTCCCCTCCTGCCCTCTTCTAGGCCCGCCCTGCCAGGCAGGGGCCTTCCAGGCAGGGCCTCTGCTTGGGGGAGGGGAGAGATTGAAAAAACAGGAGGAGCAAAGGGCTGACCAGCCAGCACAGCAAATAGCACTCAGGAAGCAAGTACAGCATAGCTGTTCTGCAAGCAGAGTGGTGAGAATAATTAGAGAGGTTAGGAAAAAGAGAGAAGAGAGGGTCTTGATTAAGGAATACTTACACTCATCCATCAGAAGCAACCCTACAGGAGAGATGGATCCCAGCAAGGCCTCTGCTCCCCCTCCTGGCTGGAATCACGATGACAAAGCAGGAATGGCTCATCCACCACCACCCTACCAAGACCATCTTCAGTACCCCAATCCGGGGGCTTACCCGCCCCCAGGGGCCATGCCTCCCCAAGGGGCCTACTACCCACCTGGGCCTGGGGGTCCTCCAGCAGGAGTCCACATGGGCCAGCCTTACCCTCAGGGCCAATACCCTCAGGGCCAGTACCCCCAGGGAAACACGGTTATGGTCCAGCCTACGACGGTGTATGTGACCCACTCACCTCTCATCAATCCGGTGCCGGACTACTTGGGTTATTCCATTTTCACTATGTTGTGCTGCTGCTTCCCACTCGGCATTGCGGCCCTCATCTTCTCTATTTCTGTGAGTATCCTGTGTAATCCAAACCTTTAGAATGTGTGTGCCATTACGATTCAGTTTAGAAAAAGGTAAAAGTTTTGATGTTCTTAGAAAGATTTTTGTGTTTCAATAAGCGCCATATTCAAAGGATACTTCTCAAAAATGTTCTCAACAAGCAAAACACAAATGATTGTTTGCCTATATTACTTAGCATCTTTTGATACCAGATAGTTTACGCTCATAGTCCTGTGCATTTAATTTGAGTGGCCCTTACTGTAAGTTGTTGTATGATTCAGACAGATGTATTATAACCCAAAGATAGCGCTCCCTCATCACTGAGCCTCAGGAAAGGGGAACTGGTCCTCAAATTGCATTGTTTTTTCTTTACTATTAATATTTCTTTGCACCTTTCTTAGTGAAAATCCCAGCAGTTAAAAAAAGCAGAAAACGCTCAAGGAATAAGTGGAGATAAGAGGAAATGGTTGGAGCAAAGATAGCTTCCAGAGCATGTTTAAAAATGAAAGTTAAGGAAACACTGAAGGTCTGGATGTTGGAAAAAAAGCTGTTATGGGCTTCTTTCCAGCATTCCATGACAGAGGGAGATGTGAGAACAGCAACAGTGAAGTGATGAGGACACAAAGAGAGTCCAGGCTCTCATTTGTCACGCCTCATAAATGTGCATAGATAAGTATGGGGGGGGGGGGGGGTTACTTCCAGGAAAATGAGTGGTTTGTAGAGACTTATTGTTGCTTTTACAGCTGTTTGTTCATTGATTGGGGGAAATTGCTACAAGTGTTTTATGTAAGATTATTCACACCTCAATAATAATCAGTCATTTCTACATCAAGACAGTCAGGCTATACATGTGCTTACTGTACTAAATGATCAAACATTATCCTATCATATCCTATTGACAAAAGGTAAAACATTCACCTTTGCTGCATCCAGGTTAATAATTAGTTTCTAGCTTAAAAGTCACCATCCCCAGTGTGGGTTTCTAACAGGAAAAATCTCATACCGTGTGTTTGTGAATACAAGCAGCTGTCTGTGAGTGTTAAGAACTTTGACACATGGACGTGCTAATGCTAATTTCATCCCTGCTGCTAATTATGGCAAAGAGCAAAGCAAAAGGGAATGAAATACTCAGAACTGTTAAGACTAATCTTCATTATTTCCCGGTTTGGAATTGATCTACAAACAGGTCTCTTTAAAGGCCTAGCTGAATCTCTCTTTAGGCTTGTAGCACACTATGTGCTGCTGTGTGTTATATCTTGGGAAGTCTCATCATTTTAAGATGTAGGGACCATACTAAAGTATGTTTTTTGTCATTGGCAATGATAGAGTCCAGAACTTGTGTATAGCTAAATTTTCATGAAGGTAACACTGTTTATCTGTGTTACTTGTGACATCTCTCTTCATATATGAATTAGATATAGGTGTTACGTGGACACATCACTAAAAATACATTCGACAAATGTCTTGAATTTTCCAAAGTTATCCATTCTACTGATGTTTTCTCTAGGCACACAGCCAGATAGTTTGACGTACTTGTGTGTGCATGGGTATGTGCCCACATGAGGACTGAGATAAACCAGTCAAACCTGAACCTGACATTTGATCAATTTGAACATGCAGATACATTTGAACTCTACACTTTCATTCTTCTCCCTAGTGTTAAACGATAATTAGATGGAGTGGACCTTTTTAAAATCTCTTTTGGATAAGCCCCAAAGTACCATTCATCTTGTGACCTTACTCTTCTTTGTCTCTTATTTTCCTTTTTTGTTTCGTTAAAATAAAAGGGCAATCTGAACAGTGGTGGTCATGATTTGCTGAAAACCCTCAGGCACGGCATTCTGAGTGACGCCACATACTGCAGATGTCCTGCAAGCCGGTTGAACAATACCACAACTGTAGTACCACAACTGCAGTAGTTTGACTGAAAACAGGCAGTGTGCACAGAAATCACGTGCAAATGTATCTCAATGTGTTATTCGGAAAGTCCCAGAGGGGTTGATCTTGGACATCAAGAGGGTGTTTTGTTTTTTTTTTGCGTGTGGTTCTATTGGCGTGTATGTGTGTGTGTGTGTTTGTTTGTTTGTTTGTGTGTGGCAATATAGAGGCTTTATTTCAGGGACTTGCTTTACTGCACTGGGCCTGAGCAGGGGAAAGGAAGGCTGGGTTCTAAAGAGAAGCGGGGTCTTTGACCGGAAGTTCACCACACTCTCACAGATCTTTTCAAAGTGTACAGTAGTTGCAAAGCCAAGGGGCCCATTTCAGGGGTGTGTGTGTGTGTGTGTGTGTTTGTGTGTGATTAGAAAATCTTTGAGGAAAAATCCAGATTTCTTTCTCATCGTCAAATCGGAAGGTCGGAAGGAAAGGGCTGTTCCTGCGCATTCCAGGAAAGGGGAGGGACCAGAGATCACAAATTAGTGATGCATCAATAGAAGTGCCTAGATTATCTATGTCAATAGAAGTTGCTAGGAGACAGCTCTTCTATGACCTTCTCTGGGTTAGGGCCTGATGGGAAAGGGTGTGTGTTGTCACATGTGCAACTGGAATGTCTGTGAGGTCAATCCAGCAGTAAACTTTCCAAAGAGCAGTTTTTATGTTTATTTTGGGTTTATGATCAAGGTAGATGACTTACCGCCACTAAAGGCTGTTTGGAATTGAAACTGTAATAATAATAAAATTAAAAAAACAAAAAAAAAACATGTATCGTCCTGATTAAACAGACAGACATAGACACAAGTCTAAAATAATGTCTGAAATCTAAAAAAAGGGATTAAGTTACCATTCTGGAATGAATAAAGGACAATTCTGGCCATTTTTAACATAGATCTCTGTTTCTCAAGGTCACCGAATACTGTCAGTACGAAAGACGAAAAGAATTGGTTCTACCCACAGCCCCAGAGAGAGCTCTGGTTCTACCTAGCTTGACTTGTTGCAGCCAACAGCTAGAACTGTCAGGCAGCTAGAGTGCTACACTGGGGGTATTACATGAGGGCTTATTGCATGCACAGAGCAAAGAAAGCACGCATCCTATTATCCTATATTTCGGGGTAGACAGCAAATGAGCGAGTTTCCATTAACATAGAGTAAGGAAACTGGAACGGAAGTGATATAGCTTTCTTTGCTTTTCTCTACATTGGTCTTGACAATTTTGCACTTGTCTCTTCTAGCGTTCTTTTGGGAACGTACAGTATGCCCAAGAACATAACTAGTAGGAAGCTGTGATCTACTCAAAGAGGGCAAATCCCAACTTCTCTACCTGAAATGGGAGCAGATGAACTCTGAACAGATGAGGGTAAAATTGAAGAGCATAGCAGTAAGCAACATAGGTGTCTGCAGTGCCAAATAAGATGCCATTGAAACCTTAGGCTGGTCGTTTGGCCTTGTTGGATGTTTTGATGGGAGTGTTATCAGGCTGATTTCAGATTAACATTTATTTAATGTTCTTTTTATTTTTTACAATTTATTTAAAATGCTTTTTCCTGACAATTGCCCTGTTCCTTTGATCATACATGGAAGTTGAGCTGTGTACTTTTCAATAAGGTTTACTTTTTGTGGATTTGTCAATTTTACAAGTTAATTAATGCTATTAAACAGGTTTTGGGAGTGTTGAAAGAAATACATTTTAGCAGATTTTCATCACCCAGATTCCACCTTTTCTGTAGAATGTCCCAGCCAATTCTTTTTGGGGGGCAAACAAAGAGTAAGAACATACATATGCAAATAAATGAATAAATGTCATAAATCTCATGTTCATCTGATATAAGAAAGCTTTATAATTAGGTGTCCATCTTGTCCAACTACACTGCAAATACAGCATTATGCCGCTGAACTGAGTAGTCAAGGCCTACATCTGCCAATTCTGAAGGATGTTTTCACTTCACGGTCAGCTGTTTTCTCTTCTAATTTTAATAGAAGGCATGAGGCTGCAGGAATAACTCCAGAGCCACTGGCCTTAAATAGTTTCTCCCTGAAGTTTGCAGTGGATGAAGTTCTTTCAGTTGCATTGTTTGACAAATACAATTGCAATTGCAAAAAACTTGAAACTTTCCTTTGCGGCCAAGTAAAACTTCATGGTGAACTTCTAGCCTATGCTATAATCTATAGTTTGTTGGCATTCGATATGAACTTTTTTTTTTTTTTAAGTTTGCACAGAGGTGCGGCTCAACTGGTGTATGAGTTAGTCACATAATTGTGTTGATCTTCTTAGTTGCACTTTCATTGCATGTTTTCTCATGCACAGATAAACTATAGCATGTGACTTGTAGAGGGTTGCTGAACTATAGGTCAATGCCAGCATCATTTCCTCAGCAGGTTTATGGTCAGTGTGGCATCTATTCAGCTCATTGTGATATACGTGGTTTTCTGGTGACAATTGAACATAAACAACTACAAAAATAACAACTATGATGATAAACAGAAAAAAGCACTGGCACAGTGTAAACTGCTTTATTGGAGGCCAGTCCAGTTTATCAAAAAGCAATTGGACAACAAGGCCAAGGTATCCACCTTACAAAAATGGGAGGCATTAATTTGCAGGGTCAAAGATCTCATACCTCTTGTGTGATGAGTTGCGTCATTGTATAAAATACATGTTGCTGTTGAGTGCTCTTTCTTTTCTCTTTCTCTGTAAATATCTATTTTTGTCATTTTGCATTTTTAATATCTTCTTTTTAACACAATGTATGCTTTTATATGTCATGTATCATTTTATTATTTCATGTAACCGTATTGCCCCCCCCCCCCCCCCCCGTCCCCATTTATATAACTCAATAAACAGTTGATCACAAAAAAAAAAGCAATTGGACATTATGCCTTAGACATGCATGTATCAAAACAAAGGGGGGTGAATGCTACACCCTATTTTTGTTACTATAGTATTTGGCTTTAACTAAAGATGCCAGATGCAAATCTGCTCATACTCTACATCTGGTTTATTATTACCAGTCACAAGACCTTGATGCTGCCTGCTTGTTGAGATAAAATAAAAAATCAGGATTAACCTGTAAAAGTAATGCTGCCATGAAAATATTATAACTACCATCATAAATTATACAGAAATACTGTAATTTGCTAGAATTGATCATCTAAATGATGTATTGATTAGTGAGTGTCATGTATGTTATATTGGTGATTGCACACTGAGTGAATAATTTCAAGACATTTTCAGTGGCCACACTAGTTTATCCAAAGGTTTTCAGTTTTATTTAACACTATCGTCTGCTGGCCAAAGTGCTGGCAGCTGCTTTCCCCCTCTGTCTATGTAAAGGCACCTATTGGCTCTATTTTATTTGAAGCTTAACTCTTTGATATCTTCTTGTATTTATTAATGTTAGCCAACAGAGCTTGTGTTCACTTGTGCCTTTTAATCAGCTACGGCCAACATAGAGCCTGCCAAAAAGTCATCTTACGGATTGACTACTAACTATTCTGGTCTCCTCAAAGCACTTTTAGGGTAAGCTAGAAGATCCACTTTAAAAGTTCCATTTTACTTTCCCGACAGTGAGATTGCGTAAGTATGACGAGTCTAACATAAAACATCTGCCAGCTGGTCACAATTACTGAGGAATTTTCTCCTAAATAAACAAAAAATAAGTCTGAATACGAGGGTAAAAGGAAAAAAGAGAAAATATACAACAGATTTTTTAAAAATGATTTATTGTTGTTACAACTGGTTTTACTTGATGTCATTTTTGAAAATTAAAGATCCAATTTGCTCTGCTTTTTTATTATGATTTTTTGTGTTTCTTCTCCATTCTAAACAAATGTTAAGGGCCTCACCCACACAGATTCATTTTGTGGATGAGCTTTACAGTGTTACTTTTTGAGGCCTAGGGCAGGGGCTGTCAGTTGTGCAGCTGCTCAAAGATGTTAAGGTGTGGAATTCGAAGTTATGCTAGGGGACCAACACATGCTGATGCTGTGGAGCTTAATTGGGTGTGGACTTCTGTGGAAGAATGTGCTAAAATAAGATCAAGGATGTGGTTTTAGATCTGCTCTCTGTAGTTTAGGTCGTTATATTAGTACTGTACTGTTTGTCTCGCAGTGGGCTCTACTGCAGATGCATTCACTCCAACTACAAAAAAGTTATTTTGCTCTTTAGTCTAAATAGAACACTATACTAGGCTCTGCTTGACTTTCCAAAAAATGATGGCAAAGTCACCAAAAACATGCTTCTTGTGTAAAGAAATTAGGCCTCATGGTGACATGATAGTTTTATTGTGTGTTTGTGCAGACTCGTGATGCCAATAGCCAAGGCAACCGACCGATGGCTGAGAAGAACTCCCAAACAGCACGGAAACTGAACCACGCCGGCCTCGGCATTGGCCTCACCATCATCATCCTCTACATTGTCTACACTATTGTCTTATCCAGTTATTAGTCCTCTTCTGGAAAGTTCCAAAGGGATGGCTGTGTTTCCTGCACAGCAAACAAAAAGGATTACTTGTTATGTCTTCATATACGACTTAGTACACACCATCTTGTAGGTTTATCTAAGGTGACAGTATTTGCCAAAATATGACATGTCATTATTCACATGGACCAGGATGATGTATAAGTACATCATGAAACATGTTGTCTTTAGAAGTGCCATTGTCTGGGCAGTGGTCTTCTGACCACTCGTAGTGTTGTTGAGGTATCTTTCTTACATCACTTACATTGGTCTTCTGAACAGTTCATTTCCAATTCCTTTCCAAAGACTCTTGTTCATATATGTATAGGTTATAACAATAACTGATCATATGCATTTGTTTGTATGCCTTATGTCTGTTCAAATTATTCTGCGATATTCATTTTGATGTTAAAATGGCATCCAAAAAGTAGTGTCCTGATGTTTAGTCGAAAATTATAGCATCACATTCTAAACTATTGAAGACTATGTAAGATATTTTTTTAATTTCAAAATATGTATCTCCCTTTACAATGTCACATGTTTTTGTATAGATACTATGAATGTTATTTTATTTCTTAGGGCAGAATATTATTAGATCATAGATCATTGATAATAGACTGAACTAAACATTCATCTGCTCCCTTTCTGCACACCTTGCACATGTATTCTGTCTAGCATGCTGTGTATTTTTGTGTAAAATAAATAAACACACAATAATGCATGCAAGTGTAAGTGTATTGGCATCTTTTGAAAGAAACGGATAGTCTTGTGACATCAGTATATCCTCTGTGTTCCCATTCCTTCCTCATAAAATTGATGTTCTAAAACTGATAGTTCCACTAGAGCGTTGTGCGAAAAGAGGGTGGGAATAGTGCAATAAGTATAAGTATAAGTATATATACTCTTTTGATCGCGTGAGGGAAATTTGGTCTCTGCATTTATCCCAATCCATGAATTAGTGAAACACACTCAGCACACAGTGAGGTGAAGCACACACTAATCCCGGCGCATTGAGCTGCCTGCAACAACAGCGGCGCTCGGGGAGCAGTGAGGGGTTAGGTGCCTTGCTCAAGGGCACTTCAGCCGTGCCTACTGGTCGGGGTTCGAACCGGCAACCCTCCGGCAATAGACTAAGGTTTAAGATTAAAAATAAATATAGTTCTATCAGAAAGACTCAGGGAGGTATAATGAAAGTTAACACATGTTTTAATCCATCAAAGGATACACAAAATACATAAGCAACAATAAGATAGTCTTTTTGTCATAGGCCTCGTTCTCAGTCTAGGTCACTCAATGTGCAAACAGACCCTTGCAGATCCTGCCTGAATGCGACGGCAGGTGGCGGAGCCTAGCCCCAAAGAATAAGAAAGATACCCACCAGAAGAATCATGGGGAAAGATACCCACCAGAAGGAGATGAATCAGAGAAAGCAAGAAAGAGTATCCGATGACATTAATAAATATACTATTCATAAGATATTTCATGATTTGATAATTATTCAACCACCTGTAACTCAAAGATTTATGATTGATTTAGTGCTATGGAAGGGAATCAAGCTTGCAGATGTTGTTAACTAACATGTAAATTTAAATGCAAATCAGGTTTCTCGGTATAGTATACTTGCATACGTATACTTGGGACCTCGTGGTGCAACGGTAGCGTGTCTGACTCCAGATCAGAAGGTTGCGTGTTCAAATCACGTCGGGGTCAAAAAAAATCAACACTTGAGGGCAGCCATGGCCTACGGGTTAGCGCTTCGGACTTTATTTCGAACTATATTTATTTTTAACCTTAAACCTTAGTCTATTGCCGGAGGGTTGCCGGTTCAAACCCCGACATGGCTGAAATGCCCTTGAGCAAGGCACCTAACCCCTCACTGCTCCCCGAGCGCCGGTGTTGCAGGCAGCTCACTGCGCCGGGATTAGTGTGTGCTTCACTTCACTGTGTGCTGAGTGTGTTTCACTAATTCACGGATTGGGATAAATGCTCAGGTACAGTGCAGCAGGATTGAGCTCACAGTTGCAGATTCTTGGGGTCACTGCAGCGGGACAGAGGTTGCGGTTGCAGATGTTCGGGGCAGTGAAGCAGGAATAGAGCTTGCCGTTGCAAAGGCTCAGGGTTAGAGCAGAAGAAATAGAGCCTGCAGTTGCAGAAGCTCATGACGCATGATTCGATGCATGGTGGCCCGAGTTGGCCTTATTCAAGCAGCGGTACTAATGAGACAACCCACAAGCACCCAGACCCAGTGCACAAGGTGCCAGCTGCACAAATGCCACCGAGCCAAAGCCCTGGAAACAGACAAAGCGAAGAGGAGATGAATAAAGTAAGATTAAATTTAGATAATAACCACCGCCAGACTTTTGCAAGAGAAAGTACATGATTACAAGACAAAATAAATCTGATTTAAGGACGACCCCTATTAAAATGATGCCCCAAAATAAGATGAGCAGCATAGGTAACGTAAGCTAAACAAGACAAGAAAACATGAATATTAGACATCGTCCATGGGTAATAAGTTCAGAAGAGGTTTAGAAAAGGTATTGAGAATAAGACCAGATGATAGAAAGTTTGAGCTCTCGAGTGAAAACATGACCAGCATTGGTTTATGCAGCAGATGAAGCGAAGTGCAGGAGCTTGCATAAGCTCAGTTCTTGCGATGCAAGAATGTGGTGCAAATGTGGTGTAAGCACCCGTGGTTTTATGCTAATTTGACAAACGATGCGAATCGAGACGACTTCCGAGTCTTCCATGATGAGGCCTATATGTCGATGTCGATTGAGAAGTGTTCTGCTTACTAAGAAGCAAGGCCGTAGTCATGATGTCAACATTGGGGGGGGGACCAAATCTGTGGCGGGGTTTGGGGGACCCCCAAACACAATTTCAATAAATTTCCTTGCATGCAAAAATATTATTAAAAATCACAAACAAGTAATTAGTTAACTTAGTCAATTAGGGTATTCCAAACTGTTGACGGACATAGGCATAGGGGGCATAAGACAGGGGGGTCCTGGGGGCTTGCTCCCCCGGAAGATTTTTTAAAAATTACCCTTAAATGATGGCTTCTAGTAAGTTTTGTGGAAAGAGAAGAGAAGGGTGGAGAAGAAGCAACTTCACAGGCAGTTAATTGAATTGTGAACCATTGTTTAGGCCTGGCCATCCCGTAAATCCCATACGCAGAATGAATACCATTAAGGCAAAGCACCTGGTTGAACCCATTGAACACAGAGCTGCTGAAAGAATGCTTGCAGAGCTCAGAACCAGGGTTAACTAACCAGCAGCAGACCTAAGGGCACAACATAACTTAAAACAAGACAAAATACAATCAACAGATACATAGCTGGAGTACACTGGCACTTATGTATGGTCGCTGAGGATGAAGCATATAACTTAAATAAAGACAAGAGATAGAAGAGTAATCCTCATCATGCTGACTGAGTGAAATAAGATTAAATGTGAAACAAAGCACTGCTCCAGAGCAAAGAGTAAATGGGTGTTTAGTATATGTGAACCAGCACCACAGTCCCTGTAAAGAAGTAGATACAGTTGTGCTCATACGTTTACATACCCTGTACATACACATGCTAAAGTTGACTAAAAAGAGGAACTAGAATTGCGGTTCCGAGGAACTGCAAGAGTGGGTTTGATCAGGGGCATGGAACTCGGCCTCATCCAAGGATTCCAACGGTACCTCATTTATGAAAATCGGGCACACGGATCAAAAGTTATCTGCATTAACGCAACATCCAATAAGCTAAAACGCATAAATAACGTGGTTGCTATGCTGGTTGCTAGGGCAATCATGCTGGTTGCTACGGTGGTCGCTAGGTTAGAAGGCCAGCGCCTCCTGAGAGGCCTGAAGGGTCAGTTCTGAGGTTGTTGGCTGCTGTAACCGAAAAATGGACTGCATTTTCTTAAAAGACAATGTGACTGAATGTGACTAGTCTGCACAGAAATGTACGATTTTTCCCACCCTCATCGACCTTGTTTAAATGATCACACGACGCCTCCTTGCTGCTTTGTCGTCTAAATCAGCCTTTCTCAAACTTCTTTGACCTGAGGCCCAGTCAAGGCATACTTTGGGGTCATAGGGCCTACCTACATGAACCCACCCCCTCCTCCCACCCCCCCATCAAATTGTAATGATATCACAATTATTATTATTTTTATACTATATTGCTATACATGCACTTCAAAACAGTCAATGTTTAAAGTGCTAAGATTGTTCACAAAAGTTTGTGAAAGCATGCACATCAGAGTACTGCTTTACTAATGTAAAATATAATTAGGCCTACACTAGTTTCATTGTTTTTGCATTGTTGCATGATGCTTGCATGAGAAATACTTCTCAAAACAACAGCAATTACATGGGTGCCGTTGTTTTGGGATGTTTCCCTCATGCAAGCATCATACACTGATAGAGTATATATATATGCTATTTAATTACATTTCATCTGAATGCCTGAATGTAAGAATTCAGGAAACACAATACCAGCTTTTAACATTTCTGTTGTTTACTAGTTTATGTAAATCACATAACACATGAACTGTTTACATACTACTGATAGCCCATTACTGTACACAATAATACTGTGCCCATTCATTAACATATTAAACATCAGGCGTCTTGTTTACACATTTAAACCATATTTGCACTTCAAATTTCGACTCCAAATTGTAGTAACTACATCTACGAAGTCTAAGGAAGATAACCAGGTAGTCTTTTCAAAGATTACGTTGATTTTATGAGAACGACAGCCCTCAGAAAAGCAGTAACTATTAATTCATTCACTTCATTTTTCCATAAAATACAGGGGCTCATAAGTATACATACCCCTATGTTAAATTCCCATAGAGACAGGCAGATTTTTATTTTTAAAAGCCAGTTATTTCATGGATCCAGGATACTATGCATCCTGATAAATTTCCCTTGGCCTTTGGATTCAGGCCCGTCGCTAGAAGGCAAGCAAACCAAGCAATTGCTTGGGGCCCCGAGCTGGCCAGGGGCCCCAAGACAATGACTGGTTAAGAATAAAATGCAACGACAAACTGTGAGCGCCCCTTTGATAGTCAATGCAGTAAAGTGCAACGACACCCCTCAAGGGGGCCCCTCTCAGTAGTCGCTGACAGCAGCCAGCCAGCCAGGTTCATGAGCTCTGCTGCCGGGAAAATATAAAACTTCGCAGTTATGTCTATGGTCATAATGAAGTGAAGTTATGCATCTGGAAGCCAGAAAAGAAAGAAGAGAAAGGAAGAGGATGACAAGAAAAAACAAGATAGTGGTAAGTGATAAATTACACTGGATGAAATAGCTCTACTTGTCTTGTACAAATGGTGTAATGTCGCAGCAGGAAGGCTAGCCTAGCAAAACATGTTTATGGTAACTACCTGCCTGACAGCCCATGCTGCTTGTAACAAACTAGAACAGTTAGCGAAACTTTTTTTTCGAACGGGCGGAATATGGTTACATACTGTAATATGTTTATTAACGGGATAAGGAAGACGTAGATCTGTTCCAGAATCACTGTTTATCGTATTTAATGACATAACATTGCTATAGCTTTGTAATAGGTTTTGATGAAAGTGGCATAGCTTCTCTGCTATACTAACTATTCGACCATGATAATCTATTTACCAAATGGGGGTTAGGAACAAGGGGGCAGGATTTGAAGGGTTAGCTTCAGCCACTTAGCATGGCATTTGGCCGCCGACATTTTTGAAAACATGGCGTTACATGGTTGCAACTTCCGGCACCAGTTTTTACATGCTGATTGGTAGATGACAGCTCATGCACGAGTTTAGTGTTGGGCACGAGCGTCCTCGCGCGTCCACGTTGGTTTGCATTTCTGTAAGACGACAAATAAACAACTAACTACTTGGATTAAGCTACTGATACTTGTCTTAATGCCTACATGGCTAGGCTGTATTATACCGGACTTTGTGGTAAATAAAAGAAAAAGTAAATGTTGTCATATCAGGATATTATTTGCCTTATGTGTGGGTTGACAAGGTAACTGATTATGACCATACATTTTAGCAGATACATAGCAATGACCTATATCCAATTAGGCCTATTATCCTACTCATTGCGTTGTGTATGAAAACTATTTTAAAACGTAGATTGTATTCATACCTGTAGTCCATGATAACGCAACGTCTGGATCATCTAACCAAAGATCTTTAATATACATTATAATATTTATCAACCGTCTCTGATGTAACCTATCTCCACAAGTGATTAAAAACGAAACAAATGTCAATGACTTATTTAGTTTGCTTTCTTGCAACATTCACATGATTAGGCTATGCATTTGATTTAAATGGCCAGGCTTCTAGTCGAGGCAAAAGCCAAATATCAACTACAGTTGCAGACTCTTGAAATGCCTGCTTGAACCACAATACCTGAGGGATGTGCGCTTATCGGTAAGTTTAATTTGCGCTGGCATTTCGTCTGCCTGCAAATGAAGCCTAGGTTTAACAAGCTGCAAATTCACACTGGGTGCAGCAAAAATCCCAGCTATCCACAAGTTTCTTACATCCCATGTCTACTTAATTATAGCCTATTTCGTAATAGGCCTACAACCTGTCCAAATATAGCATCATTATGTGTGTAGCCTAAAGTGACTCAATATTGATTCGCATTGTTTATTATCACATATAAATATATCACATTAAATAACCTAGGACTTCAGAGACAAGGCAAACTTCTACCACCATTCCCAAAATGTTATCCAATGAAATAAATTTGCGCTTATAACGAGGTGAAGTGAAGCGCGTTCCTGAACAAATTCTTTTCCTCTGAGGGAATGTCCAATCCTCATCAACGACATACCGTTGTACCTGACGTTGTCTCTGTCTGTAACGTGAAATCGAATAGGCTAATTCTAGCTGGTGCCGGAAACGAGCACCCATGAAACGCCATTTTCATAAAGATGGCTGCGGTCAATTTCAAACTTTTTTGGCTGAAGTAGCTAGCCTAGCATGGGCCATTGAAATGAATGGGGGCGGGACTTAGTCACTCTCTCCAGTTATATATAATACCTCCATGGTTAGGAAGACCACACGATAAATTCCGTGCATCAAAGCAGACTGGAACATTCATGTCTAGTAGTATTCATGCACGCCAGCTGTTTACTGTCTTTAAAGCACTGTGCGTCTGTCTAATTCTCAAACAGCAGAATGCTTAAATGCTATGTTAAGCTACAAGTAGGCCTAGGTCAATGTATAACATTAGCTTGGGATGTTTTTACAGTAAGCACTGGTAGTTGTGAAAGTAGCTGCATCCCTTCTAAATATCAAAATATGGAAATGCTAACATATCTTTTCTTTCTCCCTCAAGGTGCTTTGCTTAAATTTCTCAGCCCTCAGGCTCTTCCTAAGGATACCTCCACTAATGAAGGTAGAGTGAATTTCTCTCACTGAGCTGAGCTGTTAATGACCATTTCCAATATGCTAACAGTGAAATGGTCAAACGTACTTCACAGGTCATTTCAGATTTTTTTTTTTTCAATTATTTTCCCAGGTACACCATCAACTTTATCCTCCATTCATGAGGAAGAAGCTGACATTGGATTTTATGGTATGGTGCTGTTTTTGCAAATGTTCAAATGTTAAAAACTAATGCACAGTATATATGCAACAGCAGTATTTGCACTGTCAACATTTTTTATTTATATAAAGCGTGGGTGAATTTAAACTGTATGGCTATGCTTTGGTTCCTTTAGGCGTTGGGTGCGGTGTGGGGGGGGGGGGGGGGGGGGACTCCATGTCCATTTTGCTTGGGGCCCCCAAATTCCTTGAAACGGCCCTGTTTGGATTTAAAATAGCCCCACATCATCACATACCCTTCACCATACCTAGAGATTGGCATGGTTTGATTTGCATTGCAGGCACGTGCAGAGAAGGGGGGCTACAGGGGCTCTAGCACCTGCCCTTTTGCCCCTTTGATGTCCAAGTGCCCTTTTGACAAGACCCGTTTTTTACTTTTTAAAATGTGTAATACTTCCGCTAGTTCCAACGTGAATATTCGCTAAAATGTCTCATTAATAGTATGTGAAATTAGAAATTTACAAAAATAACAATTTTCTGTGTTAATTGAAATGCCTTGCGTCGAACTCTCAGAAGGTGCACGCAGGCACAGTGCTGCAGGAGACCTTTGGGAGCACGGTAAGGTCACTTGGCAGTTAGCCTATCTGAACATGCAATAGTATTCAGCTTAGAGATAAAATGTAGAATAAAATGTTTAAAGTTGTTTCATGTTTAATGAAGTAGGCTATCAAACCCGTTTTAACCATGTCATGGTCCATCCATTTCAATAACCTGGCAGCTTCGAAAATCTAAGGCTGAACGTTCATAACATATTCTGTTTAGGTTACTATGTTATAGTAGCTTAGGTTAGTAGACCTAGTTCATAAAACAGAGTAGGCAAACCTTTTCTAAATCGTCATAAGCCGACAACATAGGCTACTGTAGTTGTTTAACTAACCCAACTCCACACGTCGTTCTCTGTTTACAGTAGGCTACATTACGGTCATTTCACTCAGTGGCCACACGCACAGCACGTGAATCTGCAAGACACCAGCTTGCTAATAGTGGTAGTTCACTGTGATAAATATTAAAATTATAGCCGGACTAGGCAATAACATATTTGCTGCCGCGAGGGTGCGTCTAGATTTCTAGGCTATTAAAATTAGCTTTGAATTTAATCAATAAGATGCAGCCTGCCTATGATCTCTGTGTAGACAATAGCCTAATGAAAACTGAAAAGATTTCTGTGCCCTGGCTACAGTAGGCCTACAGTACATGCACTCCTATTGAATTTTCAGAACCAAGGAGAGAAATGAGAAAAATGTGTTACAGCTCTGTCTGCTATTTACACCCATTCTTCTTGATACATAATGAATAAATATGAACATTTATAAAATGTTTATCAGTACATTAGCCTACTTCGCAAATTGCTAAACCATATAATAGCCTGTCCCACCATCATCATTGAAATAGCATAATGCTAGAATAAAAATAAAAAAAAGTCCAGCTGATGTCAGATGATTAAAGATTTATAGGCTAGGGAATTAGCCTGGCTAGCGCCACCACTTCTCAATGAGACGTGGTCTGGGAACCAAACGTTCATTTTCTCGTATTTGAAAAAAATGCCCAGATCCGTTTATTGGGTGCCACAGATGTCTATCAAATGCGTCTGTGCATAGCTCATCATCGTCTTGCTTTCCCACCTGTTCTGTGATTGGTTCCCTATCTCAGGCGAAAATTTGCTTCATGGTCTCCAGGCTGCCTTAGCAGCGTGAATCAAATCGCGCGCAAGGCAGCATGGGAACACCCAGGCTACTAGGGAATAGGAATTATTTTGATATAATTTGCATGTAGCCTATGTATTCTCTATTGGGTTGTAATCAAAATTAAGTTTTAAATAAAGTTAACACGTTTTCAGAAAATTTTGTTCCATGTGCCCTTTTTTTAAATTTGAGCCCCTGCCCCTTCAAAAGGTCTCTGCACGCCCCTGTTGCATTGAGAGATGGTCTTATGGATAGTACCCCATGCCAGTCTCTAGGGGCGCGTCTAGATTTCTAGGCTAACACTTTATAGCATTAAAATGGATTCGAACCTGCAATAAATACGCACACCTATGAACCAGACCAGCCTATTCAGCGCATTATCTCTTTGAGCCACTCCAATTCTCTGAAAACCGTCATCAAATCACCTATTAATTAACCACGCAAGCAACATTTTGTCTTGCATTAGGTGACACAAATGATATTGCTTTTATCTTATAACTCCTTGTCTGAGCGACTACCAGGCCTATGGGTTTGAAAAGTCAAATGTTCCCTGACAAAGACATTCGAAAATTAAGAATGTTTTTGACTTGAAAAATACGCTAATTTTTGCAAACTCCCTTCATTCAACCCTTGAAGACATCGCGGTCTGGTGCGCTAAAATATAGATAGTTTCTTCTGTCGCATGTTATAACCCGGCTCAAAGGCCATGGCAAAAGATGAAGGACGCAGAGTTTAAAGCCAAAATAAGTAATTTATTATAATGGTAACGCAAGAGGACAGACTAAACCGTAGAGTGTGGAAGTCAGTAGTGTAAAGTAAGTGTGGGGATGCATGGACAATGGATTAAGCGTGTTACATGCAAAAAAGCAATTGGGCAAAAGAAAAGAAGCTCCAACAGGTAACAGGGTGGAAGCCGTTTTTAAAGGGCGTGGAGACACCGGGCCCAGGTGTCACCAATTCCACAGATGGTCTGCAGCCACGCCTACAAGAAAGACACACAGGGCAGAGCAAGACAGACGCAGACAAGGGCAGCAGACCATCACAGCTACCATTTAATTTCTAAGAATTTAGGTCTACTAGACCTACAATAACGTCATCACCAAATACATCTTTTATTTTTATTTGATAGCAAATAATAATTTTTATTTGATACCAAATAGCATACTGTGCACAGTGCACTGACAGCCGTAGCAGCCTAAGGTAACCAGTTGTTTTAGATGAAGGGCAACCACTTGTTTTAGATAGGACAACGTTACTGGGTGTTGGCTACGTTATTAATTGATGGTAGCCTACAATAGTAACAGCCAGGTATTAGTTGGCTCAAGGAGTAGGGAATCAGGCTGGAGAGAGTCATGCATGTGTTGCTTTTGCGGGATCGAATCTAGTTTAATGCTAGTTTTCAAAACTGTATCAAATGGAGCTCATAGAGGACCTCTCTGCTGCCCCCGCACAAGAGGTGGTAAATGAGCTAAAGAGAGTTTCAGAGGTGTTGGTGCACCTTGCTAGAGGAGCAGCACACTCCAGCGGGCGTTCCATTGCGTCTTTGTGGATGGCTCGGCGACATCTGTGGCTGGCTCAGTCAAAGCTCCCAGAGCCTGACAGAAATACTCTGATGAAGCTGCCCCTCAGTCCTGGCTTTACCTTTGGGTCTGGTGCAGTTGAAATGCTTCACAGAGCTAAGGAGTCCAGGGAGTCCAAGAAACCGTGGGAGAAGCTGTTGCCTAGACCCCCGTCGCCAAAGCGCCCACGGAACCTTCACCAAGCCCCAGCAGCGTGGCGGCTACAACCCCCATGCTGCTCCTCCGGCGGCTCCACCACACTCTTCCTGACACTTTGTGCATGGAAACTCATTCCAATCATGCATTCAGCCTCGCCCAAATTGTGGCTTGGGGAAATTGTTCTCCTGTTCCATGGATCCTTTCCATAATAATGTTTGGTTACCGGCAGCAATTCAAGCACCGTCCGACCATGTTCAAAGTCGTTCTATTCTCTCACCAACCAGACCCACAGCGGCAACTGGCTCTTCAAAACGAGATCAATACACTGTTGGAAAAAGGGGCAATCAGGGACGTAAAGCAGAGCGAACAGCAGAGTGGCTTCTATTCGAGCTACTAACTTGTTCCGAAACGGGATGGTGGGTTCCGCCCGATACTAGATTTGAGACCACTGAACGACTACCTCCGGCCATGACGTTTCAAGATGCTCTCTGTGAAACAGATCCTCCTGGGGACCTGCGTTGTGTTGAACCTGCGCGATTCAGCCCTGCACACGCCCGGACTCGAACCCGCGAACAGCAGCACCTCGGATCGGGAGGCGAGCGCGCTAACAATTGAGCCAATAGCCCAGGCTACTGGTTTGCATGCCAGCAGCACTCTTGAGGCTTCGGGGAGTGAGGTTTACCAACGTTCCACAAGCACAGCTAAGCTAGCTGGCATCCGTTACAAATGCACGTAGTGTAGCATTCCATGTCATGTGTATGGCTATGTAACTCTGTTGACAAATGTTTGTCTAGTGAAAACACAGGTTTAAATTGGTTATTGTTCATTTACATGTCTTTTAAAATGCATGGTGAGAATATGATCGGTGACTTGACTTGTAGATATTGGGTTATCAGTTAACTTGCTACTGCTAATGGGCTTGTGCAATATGCACTGGTGAACCATCAGGTGTATTTTAATTTCAGATGTATATTTTTCTATTGTGTAATTCATACTGGAAGGTAGATATTTAAACATTTGCACATGTGTGGTTTCTACTAGTGATGTGTGTTGTACTGCAAAAGCTTATATGTTTCTTTTCTTCTCTGTTTAAATGTTTGAATGTTTTTTACCTAGTGAAAACCTAGTGACAAACTAGTAACAACCAATTCCTCATGGAAATTCATCCTTGCCATCAATTTACTGCTGTCCATTGAAAATGCAATTGGAAATAAGCTGCTGAAATCTGAATAAAAAGAAAAAAAAGAGGAAAAGGACACAACTGAGTGGAATCCAGTTTTTTCTCCATGTAGATGAGTCAACTCCTTTTCAAGTTGGGGAAAACTGCACGAACCATGCACAACTTGACACACAAGGAATGGAAATATTTCTCTATTCTGGGCAGCAATTGTTTTGGGATAATGTATCACTAGAATTAGAAGAGAAATAATATAGGAGGGCACTGTGGCGCAACAGTTAACAGTGCCCGTATCATATTCAGTCTGGCCAGTTCAATTTGAGTCCAGCCTGGGTCACTCCTCCCCTTCTCTCTCCCACTCACTTCCTGTTATTCCCTCCACTGTTCTGTCAGAATTAAAGGCATACAAGCCCCAAATATATATATATATATATATATATATATATATATATATATATATATATATATATATATATATATATATATATATATATTAAAAATAGAAATAATATAGAATATAATGTAGAATACATGGCAGCAACAGTGGTTAATCTATGCATGCAAATGAAAGACTAACTCAAGCAGACATATTTATTTGTTGACTCAGTGCCGGTTCAGACCTCCATGGGGCCCTAGGCAAAATCCTGCTAAGGGGCCCTCCTACCTGAACTCCGAGGGCCGAAATGTAACCATTGTTTAATATTATCTGACACCTCAGTGCTCCCAATACAATCATCCCATTTTGGATTCGGAAGTTACCAAATAGTGTTTTTCCCCATAAAGGACCTTCACTATTTAAATTGCCAGTATCAGGGGGCTGTTTGCTTTTGATGCTTGCTGTACATATCCCCTTACAAAAAATAACTGCCGTTTTTTCAAAGTACAGTTCAGTTATAGTAGGCTTAGGCTACAGTGCAGTAGCCTAGTATTTTCATGTCCAAAATACTGCATTTCTGTAGTAAATCACTATGCAGTAGGCCTACAACGCAGTTTTTTGTGTCCAAAATACTACATTCCCTGCATAAGAACTGCAAATATTTCCTCCAAAACTGCGGCTTTGATGCTCAGAAATCTGCAGTTACGCATGAAGTAATGCAGTTATTTTTTGTAAGGGTCTGACGGCTAGTAGCCTTCTGGCTGAGGCTGACTGTTATTCACCTGTGTGTCTGTAGTAGGCTACTTCCCAAAGACATAGGCTCCCCTGATTCCCTTCAATATTTTTTAAAAACGTAGACTAGCCTACTTTAAACAATCATTTTGATACTTAATACCTGAAGTGCATCTATTGCCCATGCATTACATTAGGCTACTTTCCATTTTGCATACGTTCAGTTAGCTATCTAAACCAAAGCTTGACTGAATTTTTTTTTTTCAAAATGTAGCCAGTCGCCCGCATTCAAAAAACGGAACATGCGATTATATTTCACAACTAAAGTGAAGGACTGGGAAAGGCTAGCAAGCAAGCCGCAGACAGATCAGGGGATTCACTTCGCTGTTAGGTATAGCCTATTAAACCAAACCATGGAAACAAGTTTACCCGACTGCTGTTCCCGCTGTTAATTCTCATGAAGTTTCTTCCGTTTTTCATGCCCTGAATGGTAATTCGGTTTCATGTTCATCTTCCTGTATGAGACACTGTCGCTATAACTGTCACTAGCTTGACTCAAGGGGAGACAGGGGAGAGGGCCTTCATTAACTTGCGGGGCCCTACGCAACGTGTGTTCGTATAGGGAGAACCGGCCCTGTGTTGACTTGAGTTTGGCACACCAAATGTCTTTACTCTTCTCTTATTTTATGAGGTGGCAGCCAACAGATCCACGTTATTAGAATTATCAAGTCAGTTAAGGTTAAAATGTCGTTATTGACTAGATCTTTGCTTTGTGTTTCAAAGTAAGACTTGGAAGTGTGTTAACAAACTACATCAGATCATGTCACAGTTCAAAGTTAACCCAGTTCAAAGTCAAGTCAAATTTATTTATATAGCACATTTCATACACAGAGGTCATTCAATGTGCTCATGTGCTTTACATAAACAAAAGCAAACAGTAATAGCAAATAAAAACATAGAAGCGCAATAGTCAAAGAATAGTTTAAAAAGTAAAGATCATAATAAAAAAGAAAACATAAAACACACAAGGTAAAATCATTTAAAAATAAGGAATAATTAAAAAGACAACAGAAAAGACACAAGGTAGAATAATTAAAAGACATATTCAGAATTTGTAACTCTTAAATATTTTAAAAATGGATAAAATTGGGCCTTTTCGATGTCATCCGAAAGTTGGTTCCAGAGCTGAATCGCACAGCTAAAAGCTGCTTCACCATGTTTAGTTCTAACAGCTGGTTACTAGCAGGCTTTTCTCCTGAGACCTGAGAGGTAAGGTCAAGAAGGTGTGTGCAGTGTCATTGCAGAATTGAGATGAACTGCTGGATGTTTTTGTGTTTTGGGCACCCTCTGTTGGTTGTTAGTCTGACACTGGGAAGCCCTGAGCATTACTAATGGTTCACAGCCTTGTACTTACTTTCCCCATTATGACCATTTAAGGATCCTGAATATCATCACATCAATAACAGTGCTCATTAGATAATACACTTTTAGTGTTATCAATTGTCATTTTATGGTCTGAAAAGTTGGTGTCTTCTGAAAGTAAAAGTAAGCCATTGTATTCCAGTGAAATATGTTCCAAATAATGTACAATGCATGCATACGGAAAGTATTCACAACGCTTCACTTTTTCAGAGTCATCTTAAAATTGATTCAATTATTTTTTTTCTCATCAATCTACACACAATAATTCAACACTCCAAAAAAAGCCGGTGTTTGGATTGTTTTGTAAATGTATAAAAAAAAATAAAAGACTGAAATATGCCATTCACAGAAGTATTCAGACCCTTTGTTATGACGCTTTCAGACACTTTGTTATGACGAAGGACAATCATCAGTGGATCACTCCACCAATCAGGCCTTTATGGTAGAGTGGACAGATGTCATTTTTTGCCGGGAGTTTCCCAAAAACACCTGAACGACTCTCAGACCATGAGAAGTAAAATCATCTGGTCGGATGAAACGAAGACTGAACTATTTGGCCACAATTCCCAACAGTGTGTGTGAAAGAAACCAGGCACTGTGCTGCACTGATGTTTGTCCTTCTTTATACTTCTCTCATCTTCTCAAAGGAACTCTGGATCTCATTCATAGTGATCATTGGGTCCTTGGTTTCCTGTCTGACCAAGGTCCTTTGTCCCCAGATCTAGGAAGGCTGGTTATTCCAAACTTTTCCATTTGAGAATGATGGAGGCTACTAGGCTACTGTGCTCTTGGGCAATTTCAATGTTGCAGGAATTTACTTGTATCCTTCTCCCGATCTGTGTCTTCACGTAACCCTGTCTCGCAGGTCTGCGAACATTTACTAGTCTTTGGTTATCACTGCATGCACAGTTTTTACACTTGATCTTGTGCTGACTAGCTGATAACAGGTGCCATTAGATAAGACTGAAGGGCTACATATGCAATGGAGGGCAACAGGTATTTACTTAAACCTTTTGGGCACCAAAGGACAATCTGTGAAGGTCACACTCACCTCAGTGCCTTAAAATTCCTCCTCTCACAGGAGGGAAAGATCTCTCTGATGCTCTGTGGTATAGCTTAAATGTAATGTGTGTTAATAAGTAGACAAGGCAAGCCCAGGCACGCATATACAGTAGGGGTAATTCAATGTGCTTTACATACAGTAAACAAAAATCAAAGGGTAATAGTACATAAAAGCATAAAGGGGCAATAGTTTAAAAATGTTTTAAAAGTACAGTACATAAAATAGAATTATTAAAAGACATAAAAGTCAACATAGAATAATTAAAAGACAGAGTGCAAAACAACAAATTACTGAAACTAGTCAGTGATCCTTTTATGTGGAGAGACCTGTTATTTTTGATATTAGCCAGCTTTGGTGTTCTGGGGGTCTAAGTCTAAGAATCTTGTACACAAGGTCACTCAAATGTGACCAGGGACCAGAGTGTGAACTTATAACAATAATTTAAATAAAGGACAACAGAGCAATTTTACATAAACCAGGACTCACTGAGGTAGACATAACAAACCCCATACTGTAGCTCTGCTGAATCGCGCACATCAGACAGTTTAACAGTGCTTTCAGAGTAACAATTTAAAAGTGTTATGAAACCATACGCACACAGTTTGTCATATATTTTAGAAGGATTATTCTTTGTGTGTTTAGACTCAAAGTAAACATGGAAAGGAGTCAATGATTAACTGATATCTTTTACTTTTTATTTAATACAATGGCTGTTATTACTTCAACCTATTCTTGCACTGATATAGTTTTTATATTACCTGTCTACATTATTCTCTTATATGTCCATATTTATTTTATGCTGGTTTCTAGACTTTATACTTGCAGTGTTGCCCTGTTGGACTTACTTATTTGCACCATCACCATGACACTCACTCTCATAGAGAACCCATGCATATGGAACTACAGGCTCAGTCCCTGCCTATCATTGCAAGAGTCTCATGCTTGTTCATCCTTAAGCACACTATGTGGATATTTGATTTCGTTTTTTTTTGTATTTTTAGTATTTAGTCTTTTAGTATTTTTTTATCTTGAGTTTTTTATATTTATATACTTATATTACTTTTTCTGCTGTAAGTGCATGTTGTGTGTGATGCTGTAAGTGCATGTTGGGTCTGTATGCTACTAATACCTTGAATTTCCCCTTGGGGAAACAATAAAGTATATATCTATCTATATATCTGATCTCTTGAGTGTCTTACTTTTTATATTTTGGCCTTTTATGCACAGGACAGTAGAGAATGACAGGAAGCGAGTGGGAGAGAGAGTCGGGGTGGGATCCAGAAAGGACCACGGGGCGGGAATCGAACCCGGGTCGCCGGGGTACGGTGCAGGTGCCCCAGCCAGCCGCACCACGGCTGGGGCCAGAATGTCTTACTTTTGAGACATATACACAGATTGAGTATTCAGTGCTAGAAAAAGTAAGCTTCTAATCTTTACGTACTACTATTTTGGAATTGCCTGCATAACCCCATCTGAGTTTTACTATACAGTACTGAATGAAGGCTGAGGACCTTCTGTTTCGGTTAATATTTAACCACTGAACTAAGAACTGGCAGGGGTGGCAGGACACATTCAGTTTGTCTACTCTTTAGTTTGACTCCAGAAGATATGGATTTGATTGACAGACAAGGGTTTGTGTGAGTGACCTACACACGATAAACAGTGCAAAGCAGTGACAAAGGACAGCCATCTTAAACAGTCTGCACTGTCACTGCATGCAGTGCTTTTAAAAAGTGTATGGCCAAACTCCATTCATATAACCTTCAATGTAGCTGAGATACAAATATAAAATAATACATATAACAACAGCAACCACTGAAATCACAACCATAGTATGTGAATAAAAATAAAATTACAATTGACCCAGTGTAGATAAAAACAAATAGGCCTAAAATAATCTGATAAAACAGTTACAAACTGGGACAGGGAGGTTTGGCAATGGTAATTTGAAGGTGACAATTCACTATGAAAAGTCATTGCATCAATTATCATAGAAGTCTGAACCATTGTCTTAACCATGGACAATAAGTTACCTGTGGTAGCTGTTACTCATATTTGATGTGACCTTGTCATTGCCACAACGTAGGATTGACTAAGGCATTAAACGTGTGTGATTCTGTAACCTGCGTAAGCATGAAAAAAACAATGTTTTCACAATGATAACACAGGTAGAGTAGTTACGCACAAAGTTAAAGGCGTTGATACAAGATGGGGAAATGCACTGTAATGCCCTTAAGCTTGCTTGACATTGTCAATGGCACCTTAGGGCGGGCTGTTGTAGGTGAAGGACTTTAGCTTGGTATATAAACTTATCAAGGCTGGTCAGTCTTGTTCTGTGGCGTTGGGAACCATTTCTGGACAATTGTGTGGGAATATAAAAAGGTTTCAAGATTTCGGGGGGAAGGAATAGTGGCATTTGGACAACAATCGATTTGGATGGTGACTCAAAGACAGGCATCATGAGTAAACAGGTGAGAATCTCTCAAATTTGACTTAAGTGAGTTTTAAGTAAGTTTTCAATTAAATTCTAACCCAGTTGAAAGATCCCAAATATTAGGTCCAGAGTAAATATATCAATATTTCAGCAAGTTGCCTAACTGGAAGTGCAAGCCCAAACATATCAGTAAATAATCCTTTATGTTATGAAGGCTATTTAACTACTAATTTAAATGGTGGGCAAAGTCTAAGGTCTAACCAAAGCTAATTTAATAAGGAGGCAAAATCTGCTATTTTTTTAAATAACACAAGCAAGATACTCAGCACATAACATCAGTGTGTCAGTTCACTTCTGCTACACTTATGCTACTTAAGTACAAACTACACAATCGCTACACAAAAGCTCAAGCATGATACACTGAGTGCTTTGCTCTTCACCCATCATTTCAATTAGGGTCCATTGTGTTCTTCATTAGTCAATACCACCATAGAACATAGAAAGTCATGGGGGAAAAACATATAAATTACACTTCATTGTTTCATTGTGTCCCTTAAACATTTATATATCAAACATTATTAAACAGTTATCAGTTTTAACAGTACAATAGTATAAAGTTAATTTTGAAAGTTGCTTTTGTCTTCCCATAGGATTCTTATGATATGTTTGTCGAGATGGACAAAAGGGGGGGAGACATGGATGTCAAAATCAAAAAGAAGAAGGTCAAGAAGAAGGAGAAAATGGAGAGCATGAAAAAGGAAATGGACATTGTAGGTGACGCTGAATAGATCAACAGATTATTCCATATTTACTGAAATGTACTGTTACAGCACCTAACAGTTCTAACCTGTTCAAATAAATAATTCATGTTCAAAAAAGACCGTTTCTAATTGGATAATCGCTGTTTGACCCTCTTTTTTAAATCGTTGTCTTTACAAGGATGACCATGCAATCCCCATTGAGGAGCTAGAGATGAAGTATACCACAGATGTAAACAAGGTAAACACAAAATCTGTTGTGCAGACTGGAATATTAGAAGGTTGTTTTTTTCTGCTCCAGACATACTGAGCGGCATTTGGGCAAATGCACTGGCGCCTGCAGGCACAGTAGCACCTACTGTATGGCACATCCATGTCTCCATGCAAGTGATACGTATTGCTGCACTAACATGTCCTACTCACACTGTACCTTATGTTCCCTTGTTGTCTTAGTTGCTTTGGATAAAAGTGTCAGCTGAATGACTAAATGACTAAATGTAACGTTTTGAGAGGAGTTCACTGAATCAAGTTTTCTCTCCCAAAAGATTTCCCTACATTTTCTAATAACACCAGCAACAATCCAAATGCATTATGCCAGATTATTTTTTTCCTGAACTCTCCACTCTTACTTTGACCCTTTGACCTCCACCTCTGGTCGATATTCCTTCTTTATTTTTGTGTGTGTGGTCATGCAGGGACTCACCACCACTTTCGCCCAGCAAGTCTTGGAGCGTGACGGCCCCAACGAGCTCAAGCCCCCGAAGGGCACCCCGGAGTACGTAAAGTTCGCCCGGCAGCTGGCCGGAGGGCTGCAGTGCCTGATGTGGGTGGCGGCTGTCATCTGCTTCATCGCCTTCGGCATCGAGCTTGGCAAGGGCGAACCCTCCTGCTACGACGACGTATGTGTGTGTGTGTGTGTGTGTGTGGGGGGGGGGGGGGGGGCAACTTTGGTGATTTAATGAAAAGTTCTATTAATTGTTTACCATCTTTAATGCTTCAAGGACTCATTTGCATAATTGGTTGTATGACAAATATTTGTGTCTTTCTTTTTTCCTGTGCAGTTGTATTTGGCCATCACCCTGATTACTGTGGTGGTGGTGACAGGGTGCTTTGGATACTATCAGGAATTTAAAAGTACAAACATCATCGCCAGCTTCAAAAATCTGGTGCCACAGGTAGACTTCATCCATTTCTATTTTTTGTAATGATTAACATCGTTTTTACAATTGAATAATAAACTCAAAACTATTAGTCATTTTAACAGACTTTTTAATTTTCTTACCAGCAAGCAGTGGTGATTCGAGATGGTCAGAAAAATGAGATCAATGCCAACATGTTAGTGGTGGGTGATCTGGTGGAGATCAAAGGTGGTGACCGAGTCCCTGCTGACATCCGCATTATCACTTCACAGGGCTGTAAGGTGAGCCCCCAAAAGGAACTACTTTAAAAAGTAGAACTCGTAACTCTTGCATGGGTTTGCAATATGACAACATCAAACAAATACCAACCCAAATACCTTTTTTAGGCTTCATGAACTCAATCCATTTCACCGTTGTTTGGCTTGTCAACAGCTGCAGCAAAGGGAAACTGCTGCCATAAGCCTGCAGGTTGTTGTTGTGTGGTTGTGAAAATGCCACCTTGTGGTGTGCCTCTTTCTGTCTCGTGTGCAGGTGGACAACTCCTCTTTGACCGGCGAGTCGGAGCCGCAGAGCAAGACTCCAGAGTACACTCACGAGAGTCCCCTGGAGACGAAAAACATTGCCTTCTTCTCAACCACCTGTCTAGAGGGTTAGATAAAACAGCACTCAAAGCACTTGTGAAAGTACCTATACACACACACACACATACACACACGAGAGGTCATTTGAGGTCAAACACACACAGATGCATATCTGCTGTGTGACTGTCACAAGCATAGTGTTTACCTGACTTGACATCAAACACTGCACTGATTAAAGAACTCCAGCCTTCTTGGTTTTGACCTTTCTATTATCATCTGTCTCTCCTCAGGAGTTGCCACTGGAATTATTATCAACACAGGTGATAGGACAATCATTGGGCGGATTGCCACTTTGGCCTCAGGAGTGGGAAATGAGAAGACGCCTATTGCCATTGAGATCGAGCACTTTGTAGACATCATTGCTGGCCTGGCTATCTTCTTCGGGTTCACTTTCTTTGTGGTGGCCATGTTCATTGGGTACGCCTTCCTGGAGGCCATGATTTTCTTCATGGCCATTGTGGTAGCCTATGTACCGGAGGGTCTTCTGGCTACCGTGACTGTAAGTGCCCATACTGACAGACTTAGCATCTCATTCAGTAGCATTTTGCTACAGATGACCAAGCTCATTTACTTCTGCCAGAGAACCTTTAGAGCTGTACTTACATACTGCTACATACTACAGTCTAGATCAGGGGTCTCCAACAGGTAGCTCGCAAGCTACCACTAGCTCCCCACCTGTTTCTAAGTAGCTCTCCAAAAGGTTTGAGGAAGATGTTTATAAATCAATTTCACAGTCTACAAAGAGAGTAAGTACATGAGTTGAAAAAGGAATACAAATCTTATTCAGTGGTTCTGGGTGGAGATCAGCTATGTGGATACATGACATGCTATTAGTAATATAAAAGTTCTCGGCCCTGTCCATTTTTGTCAAAGTAGCTCTCGGAGGAAAAAAGGTTGGAGCCCCCTGGTCTATACACTGGGGTCTATGTCTTATGTTTATAGTACATAGCAGATGCTTTTGTCCAAAGTGAAGGGTCTGACTGAGTTGCACATGCACAACATGAAACAGTCAAAGCACAACAACAGTCAAAGAAACAATATTTATTTATTTGGTGGTAGATGATTTAATATCCTCATCACCTTGTTATAACCTGGTGATAGAAAGCACAGGAGACACACTGCCTGTCACTGCCTAAAGCTAATTAGCGCTCGTCAGTGAACCTGTAGCCTGGAAAATCCAGACCCTGGTAATCTAGAAAGATTAAAGGTCTGGCCACGAATGATGAAAATGGCCAAACTCTCATTCAAATCTCAATGCGCGCAATTGGATAACACTACGGCCAATGTTTACTGACTGATTCTGGACTTTGACGCAATTGGATAACACTACAACCAATATTTACTGACTGATTTGTTGCAGCTATGTCGTCATCTGTTTAGCTCGCCTCATGGCCCTTATATTTAAGATGCACCGATTGGTTCCTCGCGACGCTAGGGGTAAAAGTAACGTGCATCATTACTCATTGCCAGAGAGTCTCGCAGAGACAAATCAAATTGTGCTTTCGCGAGAACTCTGGATTTCCAGGGTAGTGAATCTAAAAGTCAAGTAAAAGTCTATACATTTGAGTCCGACTAAAACACTCAAAATATGCAACCATCAAACAAATTATAGAAGAGTTTTTAATATCCTTATCCCCTGGTTCTTCCGTGATGATAGACACCCCATCAGTCATTCTATCCTTATTCTGCCACCAGGTGTGTCTATCTCTCACGGCCAAGCGTCTGGCCAGGAAGAACTGTGTGGTGAAGAACCTAGAGGCTGTAGAGACCCTGGGCTCCACCTCAGTCATCTGCTCCGATAAGACTGGCACACTGACCCAGAACAGGATGACCGTGGCCCATCTGTGGTTTGACAATATGATTCATGCTGCCGATACAACAGAGGACCAATCAGGTGAGGTGTAAAGACCAGCTGATGCTTTTTTGGTCAATTTTAACCATTTTATTTTTTTTGGCTTGCTATTAATGTTATTCACATTCAATAACTTTAAAGTTAAGTTACTAGTGAGTCTAGATTCGTGAGATTCTCCCTAGTACATTTTGTCTACTATCTAAATAAGGTAAGTGCAATTGCCATAACATTTATGAAGTGTTGCCAAGAGTTTAACCAGGAACAGCAATTGCCATACAATTTAGGAAATGTCGCCAAGGGTCTGTCACGCAATCCAAACACTGTAAAAAACATGACAGAAGATTTATCTGATACGTAAATCATGTTATGAGGAAGTTAACTGAGACTTTGTTTGCCTTTTACGTAGGCCAAAGCTTCGACCAGTCATCAGAGACATGGAGGGCCCTAGCAAGAGTAGCTGGCCTTTGCAACCGAGCCACCTTCAAACCCAACCAAGAAACTGTCCCTGTACCTAAGGTGATGATACACAGATCACTTCTTCAACACATACACTCTAACACACACACACAGATGCATAATTCGGGAATGATTAACACTTGGTCCGTCAATTCTACTCCTATAGAGATTTGTTGTGGGTGATGCCTCAGAAACAGCCCTACTGAAGTTTACGGAACTGACTGTAGGCAATGTAATGGACTACAGGGCTAGGTTCAAGAAGGTCTGCGAGGTGCCATTTAACTCTACAAACAAATTTCAGGTAATCTTGAATATTACAGTCTTACACTTCAACGTCATACATTATATGTTGTATTTCAAAATGTTCATAAATTGTCACTTCATATTCCAATTAACTTGTTATTTGCATCAACATAGTTCTAAAGCAACTACGCTTCATATCAAACCACCAAAATCCCTCATTGAGAGCACTCATGAAAAACTTTCTCTCAACCTCTGTTTCCCCCTTGTGGCACACAGCTGTCAATGCATGAGCTGGATGACCCACTTGACTTGCGCTACTTGCTGGTGATGAAAGGAGCCCCAGAGAGAATCCTCGAGCGCTGCTCCACCATTTTGATTAAGGGTCAGGAGCTCCCCCTGGATGACCAGTGGAAGGAGGCCTTCCAGACTGCCTACATGGATCTGGGGGGCCTGGGCGAGAGAGTGCTGGGTAAGATGCCTTAGGGAGAGAGTGCTGGGTAAGATGCCTTAGGGAGAGAGTGCTGGGTAAGATGCCTTAGGGAGAGAGTGTTGGGTAAGATGCATTAGGGCCTTAGGGAGAGAGTGTTGGGTAAGATGCCTTAGGGAGAGAGTGTTGGGTAAGATGCCTTAGGGAGAGAGTGTTGGGTAAGATGCCTTAGGGGTATCATTTTCTATAACCCACACAAATGATAGGATAGCAATTATTGAGACGAAGCATGTAGTAGTAGTAGTACTTTGTACTTAATCCACATATAGTAATATGTGGATTAAGTACAAACAGAGAGCTGACAGTTTGTTTGACATCATGTTGCTATATGGTCAAGTAGAGTTGATCAGATCCATTAATACTAATCATAATGACTGAAGGAGTATTAGACACAAGTGCCCAAGTGTGAGCCCAGTGTGAGTAGTAGTGTTATATCAGCTCAAAGTGAAATGTAGTTCAGATGATACTGCACAGATGATGCTGCACAGTTTCTTCTCATTTAGGGAGCAGCACATCTTGTTCAATGCTCCTGTAAGCTCTTTAAAAACATTTGTTTCCCCCCAACAGGCTTCTGTCACCTGTACCTGAACGAGAAGGAGTTCCCCCGTGGCTTCAGCTTTGACCCCGACGAGATGAACTTCCCCACCGGTGGCCTCTGCTTCGCTGGTCTGATCTCCATGATTGACCCGCCCCGTGCCACTGTGCCCGACGCCGTCATGAAGTGCCGTACGGCTGGGATTCGGGTAACGAGGACTTCCATTAACAGCACCGAGTTGGGAAAATAGTCTGTGCCCACCAGACTTGTGACGGTTATGTACAGTGTATCATGCCCTTTTCTCTATTTACAAACCTCCTAGGTAATCATGGTGACAGGAGACCATCCAATTACTGCAAAGGCCATCGCAGCAAACGTTGGCATTATTTCCGAGGGAAGCGAGACAGTGGAGGACATTGCCGCCAGACTGAGAATCCCTGTGGAGCAGGTCAATAAGAGGTGGGTACCATGTTCCTTTTCACCAACGTTCACCAACACTAACATCTTACATCACATTCAATTCCAATTCTAATATCCAGTCCTCCAGCTACACAGCAACACAGTATTGAACTGCCATTTTGATCCAAAGGCAGTTTCTCTATGGGGTAGCTTCAACTAATAAAATGTGTGCAGGATCAATACATCTATGAGAAAAACAAACAACTTAAAATGTTGTAACAGTTTACTACTAGACACCCATTCATATTTCACAAATGTGCATTAAAATATTCATTCACAGTCCATCAGAAACATTTATAGAATCACTGTGTAACATTAACAACGAATAAAATAAAAAACAAGAATGTAATTCTAACCCAACGCCAACAGAGATGCCCGTGCCTGTGTGATCAATGGTGGTCAGTTAAAGGACATGAGCAGTGAAGAGTTGGACGAGATCCTGAAGAACCATCCAGAGATGGTCTTTGCCCGCACCTCCCCCCAGCAGAAGCTCATCATAGTGGAGAGCTGCCAGCGCCTGGTGAGTACTCACTTACCCATTGGGTGGGAAAAAACCCCTCTGACCCACCCTGCCCACTGGCCAGTCGAAGGCCAGCTTCAGTTCAATAATCCAAATGTTGCACTCCAAAACAGCACTCCTGTTGGCTGAGCTTCACTGGCACATACGGAGGATGACGTGAATATAAAAAAATCATGATCCTGACCAGATTGCAGCCTTTGATTTAGCTGATTGCATTAGTTCAAATTGGGATTTCAATTTAAAATCGGTTAATTGTGCAGCCCCAATCTAAAAGACATTTCACTGCATTTAGGACACTGGCCTTCTATTTTTTCTATGCTAAAGATGAGCTTATTACTTATTCTGCTCTGCTATGAGTTGTTGTTGTTGTTGTTGTTGTTGCAATACGGTAATATTGAGACTATCTGATTTTGTCCACCCCTCAAAACAATTAAAAATAAAATAACCCATAAATTACAAGTTACATTAGAAAACCGATTACCAAGTCAGCTGCAGATAATGTTATGTCACTTGTGTGATTGTGCTTCAATGTGACACACAACAGGGCCACAGACTTTCTGGATATGTTTTTAAGACATCTTGTATTTTATCCATTTGCATTTTGTACTGTCTTCTGTGTGTAATTCTTGTATGGGTTGCATATGTTGTTCTGTCTGTGGTGTCTCACCGTATGCTCTGTCTCCAGTCCTGAGCCTTACACGAAACCAAATTCCAGACCATGTTCCATCATGTTGGTCATAAAGCATTGACTTGATTTGACTTGACTGTTCTCCTTATTTAGGGCTCTATTGTGGCTGTGACAGGGGACGGAGTGAACGACTCGCCCGCCCTGAAAAAGGCTGACATTGGCATTGCCATGGGCATCTCTGGCTCTGATGCTGCCAAGAATGCTGCCGACATGATCTTGCTGGATGACAACTTTGCCTCTATTGTGACAGGGGTGGAGCAAGGTGAGTACGGGCCAGTGTCTGGCTTTAACAACGCACTGGAGAGGCAGCATCACACCAAGCTGACTGATGGCTTGCATTGGTCAAACATCCTAAAAATGCAACTGAAAATGATAAGATATAGATTGTACCGATATACTGTCTAAAAGGCTGCTCAAAATGACTTGGCCATAGGGAGAGCCAAGCCCTTCTGTCTACAAAGTGTGTCATACAGTAACATGCAAACCCTCTGGTCTACAGGTCGCCTTATTTTTGACAACCTGAAGAAGTCTATTGCCTACACTCTGACCAAGAACATTCCAGAGCTGACCCCCTACCTGATTTACATCACCGTTAGCGTCCCTCTCCCCCTCGGCTGCATCACCATCCTCTTCATTGAGCTGGCCACTGACATTGTGAGCATCCTTTGACCTTCAACATGCTGTCTACTGTATGTGTTGAAGAGACAAATGGTCTACACTAAACACTGTTATACATATATAACTATTTAAAATACACTAAACTTACATCCAGTGCAGTTGAGGATAAGGATGCTTCCAAGCCTACTCCTCTGGACTGGAAGCACCACACTCTTGAAGTTCACTTCACAGTCTGCAAGCATAGGTGCAAATATAAACATGCAGATACATTGTTATTGTGATTGGCTGATTGGATACTTTTGACAAGAATAAATATGGTCGCTATGGCTGTTCTCAAACTTTGATTTTGATGCATCTCTAACTTTTGTGTATTCTCATTCTCTCGCTCCTGAAGTTCCCCTCGGTATCTCTGGCCTATGAGAAAGCAGAGAGTGACATCATGCATCTCAAACCAAGGAACCCCCGCAGGGATCGGCTTGTGAACGAAGCTTTGGCTGTCTACTCATATTTCCAGATTGGTCCGTATGAATGCATGTCTGGCTGCATTAAAATGCCTACATTATTGCCAGATGATATCTCACATAATATGCAACGACAGAAAACCCTTCCCTGACCTTGGACTGCTTCTTCCCAATATTCAGGAGCGATCCAGTCTTATGCTGGCTTCACTGATTACTTCAGCGCTATGGCCCAGGAGGGTTGGTACCCGTTGCTGTGTGTGGGTCTCAGGGCACAATGGGAAGATGTCCATCTACAAGACCTGCAGGACAGTTATGGCCAGGAATGGGTGAGGAGGAACTGGAGAGTAGAAACATGGCCACACAAACTTAACAATGATCTCTTACAGAAGAGGAGTCAGGACCAAGAGGAGTGCCTTTAGACATTTTGGGCAAAATGTGCTCTCTCTCTCTCCCTCTCTCTCCTCCCTCTGACACACACACACACACTGTATTATTCTAACGAACTACAGTTGTATTTGTATACTGTATATATCCTTATAAAGCTCTATGAACATGCTGAGCATTCCTTGTAACAAAATATGAGATGGCACCTTATAGGCTACTAGGCTACACTAAAAAGAAACACCTCTCTTACAGACCTTCAGCCAACGTCTGTACCAGGAGTACACCTGCTACACTGTCTTCTTTGTCAGTATTGAGATCTGCCAGATTTCTGATGTCCTGATCAGAAAAACTCGCCGTCTGTCTGTCTTCCAGCAAGGCTTCTTCAGGTCAGTAGGCAGACCAATGACTGACCTGTTGGTGGTCTGGGTCTTGAAAGGATTAGAGTTTTTTTTGCACAGTGCTATTGAGACAGCACAAACCCATTATTTCAGTCTCAAGAGTAAATTCATATAGTTAACAACGTCTGAAATGCCTCAATAAATTTCAGATATTTGCCATGTCGTAGTCTCCTTTTTTTCTGCACAAGGCATTCTATGATAATTAGGTTACTGACTGTAGTGGTGGTGTGTGGAGATGTATATTTATTGGTTACTGACTGTAGTGGTGGTGTGTGGAGATGGACTATAGTGGTGGTGTGTGGAGATGTATATTTATTGGTTACTGACTATAGTGGTGATGTGTGGAGATGTATATTTATTGGTTACTGACTATAGTGGTGGTGTGTGGAGATGTATATTTATTGACATGAGTGCTGTTTTCCCCGGGGTCACAGAAACAAGGTCCTGGTGTCCGCTATTGTCTTCCAACTGTGTCTTGGTAACCTGCTCTGCTACTGCCCTGGCATGCCAAACATATTCAACTTCATGCCAATTCGGTAAGATCCCTCCAGTAGTGTAACATTCCTTTTCCTTTGTATTAATCATAATCATTATCATGCTGGAGTGCAAGTTTATGTCTAAACACACTTACTGCATGACTGTGTTTCTCTCTCTCCCCCTGTCTTCCATCAGAGTGCAGTGGTGGTTTGTGCCAGTACCCTACGGAATCCTAATCTTTGTGTATGATGAGATCAGGAAACTTGGAGTCAGGAGACATCCAGGAAGTGAGTTTATTTATTTTTTGTCTTAGAGCAACAAATGTATATGTTAAGGCAAGGCCACCGAAATAATGGCATGAAATAATGGCATGAAATTCTTCTTCACAGGCTGGTGGGACCAGGAGTTGTATTACTGAAAGAAAACTGTTTATCTAAATATTGCTAAACTAAACTAATTATTATTAGTATTATTATTATTATAATTATTATATTCAAATATTCCACCCAAATGTAAAATATTATTAAGGTTTTTGAAAGCCTGAAACTGTCAGTATAAGAACTGAAATTCAGTAAGTAAAACATGATATTGTAAAAGTATAGGCCTATCAGGGGGAGAAGCACTCTCTTCATTGTAGCTAATAGGCCCAGGTCAAATATGGTAATGGCCTGTTCTCTTTCTTTCAAGACTTCACTCAAATTCAAAATTGTTATCATAATTGAGAGTGTGGTTTTCACTGTATTGTTTGAAATCATTTGTAAGGCGCCTGTTTTAATCTTTAGACTTTGCATGTAAGGCATGTTTTAGACAATCTGACAGATGTGTAAGATGTGTATGTGTGTGATTGCTCATTGTTCATTGAGAAAAATCTCTGTAACCTGTTAAATATACTATAACAGCTGAATGTGACAAGTTGACTGGCCTAAAATAACAACTACATTTTTACAAATAAATTAGGCCTGAGTAGGCCTAAGTTTGGCTAATGTTGTGAATATTGTTATATCAAAAATGTTGTTGCAAGCAAGCCTAGGTTAGGGCCTACATTTCTGTTCCTGAGGAGTTCTTCTAAAAAACCATACCGTAATTGTCCACAAGGGGGCATAGCCAACGGCTCTGGTGCCAGGGTTGATGCAAATGGACTCGGACAGATCACTTTTCGAGTTTGCCTCAGACACAATGTCAAATGATTGGGTTGCTAACGTATTATGATTCCAAACACCATCGGATAGACCCTTAATGTTAAATAAAATGATATTTCCTGTGACTATCATTTTTGTCTTGTTTAATTTTAAACCAAATATTATTCCGTCTCTTCGGTCAAATTACCCTTGCCTTAATGAGTCTGTAGGGGACTACCTGAAAGTAGCCTAAATGGGATGTCGACTCAGCATCACCGTCCTAAAGCAAAATGGTATCTAGTCATTCTAGGCCTGGGCTACGTACAAATGCTCACGTAGTCCACTTCAGAATGCGCTGGTGTGAGACGTCATGTCACGTGCTTCAGCATGTGAAATTCATAGGCAATTCTATGAATTGACTAATTCTATGAATAGACAAATTATTTTGGCCATATAATTCTGTAACAACATTAGTCATCTATTTCATTATACACATGGATGAATTACTTCTAAAACAGCTGCGGACATCACGAGCACACTAGTTTATTGCTGCATAGCTTATGCCATAGCTGTAGCCTTTGAAGAAACGCTCCTACACGGTACACGGTGTGCCAGCACAGTTGTGTCTAGTGTCCTATAGCCTACTATAGCATCCAGATCTGCCCACCATCCCTCTACAGTTTCCATGGCAGCCGTGACCGTCCACTCGTTCCTCGTCTGCTCTTGTAAAAATCGTTCCCTGGCGGAGAACCTGACGTCACGTTTCCAGGGAGATTGAGCGGGTGCACGTGTCTGGTATAAAAACGAGAGGCGTTGCTTGAAAGCAGAACAGACACTGCAGCATCTTGTTGGAGGTAAGTGGATTGAGTCGTTTGAACAGTATTTAATTTCTGTCTGGTCAATATTGTTTCAAAGCTGTAGGCTATTGAAAACTAATAACTATAGGCTTGGTTCATTCCGCAGTAAGACGGATGCGAACGAATACAATGGGAAATGAAGCGCCCCTCTGTTGGCCTTGTCGCAGTAAAGATGTTATGTAATCTAAGGGATTGCCTTTAACTTGTTTTCTAACCACCAATTACCTCGATTATAAAGTAGCTGCGCAGACTCTTTGAAATGTTGCGTTACATCCACTTATTATTTGGGTGTTAATTCAACGGATGGCATGGGACACGTGTAACTTGATACCACCCAAGTTTAAATGGTGAAAGCTAGCAACATTTTGCGGAAGAATGAGGTATCTCGTGACGCAACGCAGTGTGAAATGATAAAGAATAGTATTGATATAATAGTATGTATGCGTATTACTGAATACTAATATTGAAATGCATGATATACAAACTAAATAATAGTGTGAAGACGAAAAAAAATGAATGGATGGATGAATGAATGGAAATGCTACAAGTTAGCAAATCCGGTACGTGCCAGGCGCACCTCGAAATAATTCTCAAATTGCGTGGAAATGCTGGAGGATCAACAATTACGAGGTCCAAGTATCGTAGGGTATATGCCGTATTCGCTTGTACCAATGAATGTCGTTTTGTTTGCCAATATCCACAATGTATCATAAAATAGGCCTAGTGTTATCGATTCAATTAATCTTCATCCACTATTAAATTGAGCGTTGCTAAACTAACTTGATTGCTGTACTACAATAATGCAACAAGTAAATGGCATAGGGTTCAGTACTGAAAAGATGGAAATGTAGGCCTACTATCCATCATCTGGCAATCTGTCTTTGATGAAGGTCAAGGTCAATGTTGCTAGGCCAGAAAAGATGCTGCATTGTGATGACGTTAGTGTAAACAACTCGCCCAAAGCTATTAATGTCCTCTCTCTGAAATGAGCAGTTATTGATATTTTTCCGAAATATTTTAAGCCACTTATTGCTCGGCTATGGGAAGCTGTTAGCCGGCCGGGAGCCCACGTTTGTCTACGTGCTCAGCATCATGTAGGCTATACACGGATGCGCATGCTTTGAAGCAGATGCTCTGTTAAGATAAGGTGTTTTTCTTTTTTCTCTTTACGTTCATGTTCGATTTGACTCGTTCGATTGCGATGCTCATGCGTTTATAGAGTCTATGATTTTAAGTAGCATAATTACTCATTCATTCCTTCCTATTCGCGATCTGACAGTGTTCCGCCCTCTTCCTGTTTCTGAGTTGTCACATTTACGTCATGCTATCAGCTCTAGCTTTCCGGAAAGCTGATTTGGGCTGAAGGCAGATCATATTGGACAATCATTGATGCAGACTCCACTTAAAAAAATGTAATGTTTATTGATGTAAACCTTTTAGACTGTTAGGCATACACTGAGGCCTGTTAGGAAATCTGTAACACATTTATGTAAAATGGGCATCAAAAAGAGACCAAATATCTCCTTTTTGAGATACCTTTATTTTTCTTGTTGGTGTTTATTCTTGTAGAGCCCAAACTGGCCACTGTCCCTTGCTAGGTGTCAGTTACCTGCAGTGTGACATAGCAGTGTGCACTGCAGGAAGATCATGTGAAGGATACAGGCCACGCCTCCCTGGCTGTCTCTCTCTCTCTGCTCAGCAGTTAGCAGGCATAGTCATCTGTTTCCTGGCTTTACCATCACGCTCAGACTGTCCTATAGACCAGTTGGGACATTAATATGAATATGCATTTCCTATTCTTCCTTGTAGTTGCCTGAAATGATTATATGTTGTAATGTTATATGATATTACCTTTGATAGTCGGTGAATGTGGCACATTTGCTGCAGTAGTAGCCTTTTTTTGCTTTGTAGTTCTATAATGACATTTGCCATAGCAGTATGCTTACCACTGCATACTATGCAACTGATGTATAAGTAACATGGTATAGTACTGTTACATCACATTGTTGTTTGCATCGGATTGGAATAAACTGCAAGGAAAGGAAATACCAAATATAGTTGTTTTGTCCGCTGCCTGTCCAAGTTCACAAATTAGGGCAGATTTTGGTCTTTTTATGAATTGCTTTGTTAAGTAATTATCTCTAAATATCTCAAGTTGGCTAAACACAGTGTACTGGCCTGCCATGCCTCACAGACTAAACACAGCATCCTGTTTATAGTAGAGTATTATCCTAATTAGACCACAACAGTAGTTACAAACCTGTAGAAGGACGCCATGAATAGAGGCGCTAAGAGTGAGGCCTTGGTTGGGCTTGCCTCCTCCTTCCCAGGCGCCAGACTGTCACTCGTGTGTGGAAAAGTACTGGTTTGTACTTGCAAAGAGGAATGTAGGAAGTGAAAATGAGTCAGAGTGGTAGGTGGTTGGTTGCCCAACCCCCTCTCTCTGTCTCTCTCTCTCTTTGGTATTTAACACCCTTCCTCTCTCTCTATTGTGAGGAATTGTCTATCCAGGATTTTGTTTGGTTGGTTGGATTGTCCTATTTGGATGACCCTTTTTGATAAAAGGCTCTGCATGACACAGCACTTCCTCAAAATGGCGTCGCTCCTCTGAGTCTGCAGACATGCGTGGTATCCTGTAGCATGGTGACTGGCAAGGACACAGTCACTCACGCACGCACGTATGCACACACACACACACACTACCCACACACACACTCTTCCACTGCAGCTCACTCATTAAGTATAAATGAGACAAAATTCAACCGTCACCCTCTGAAAGCATTAAATGAAGTTGCACTATTTTTGTTCTATTGTTCGTTTTTTGGTCCAGCAGGCATCTGTGATGCCCTGGGGGGATTGACCCAGTTAATCCGGGCTCCCCATTTCTCTGCCGTCCTGTTTCACAGAGGGAGAGACGGCAGCAAAAACAGGGCTGTGGCTGCAGCAGGCTTTTGTGTGGCTGGTTGATGGGGGGGGGGGGGGGGTGGTTGTGTGGAGTGAGTCATGGCGTGGTTTTAGAGGTGAATGCAGTCTGTGGACAAATTGATAACGCGACAAGGGAAGTATTCCAGAAACAACATAGCATAAATTAAACACAGTAAAAAATGTATGAAGTTGTACAAGAATGATGGTTAACAAAATGGTTTTAAGGCTGCTACTTCAGTTAATAAACACCACATGGTGACAGTTATGTGGTGGTGCACTGGAGCACGTGGTTAGCACTTGATTGGGGGGTTGGGGAGTTAATGGCTGGAGATAGAGGTGGACTACTGTGTTTTGGGATCATCACGTCCACCTAATAGAAGTCACCATCCTTTGGCTGCCACTGGCAATATTATGCAAATTTGCTCTTCAGTGCTGTACCGATTGGTTGGTCTGCCCACAACAAAGAATGTCACTGGTCAGCCCGTATTTTTCACCAGAGCAAAGAACAAGAAGGGACTGTGTTATGTTTCAATACTGTTGCGTACATGCAAACAAAGGGATGCACTCACAAAGTGGAGGCCTTTTTTTATGCCAAAGAAAGAGTTGTGAAGTGCGAATGAACTTCAATTACAGTTAAGAAGAGTGTGAACTCTTTCAGCAGCACATGCTACTATTCACTTTTAGACTTCCGTTCTAGTCTACCGCACAATCTAGTCTCTCTGAAATAGCCAATTACAATAGAAGGAATTTCAGCTTTACTTGCATACTACACTGAATTGAATAGTACATAATACATAATATTACATGTATAATTATAAAAGTGGAATGCTATTCTGCAAGTGAAAACAAATGGAGATTTCTGATTACTCCCAAGACCTTGCAGTCCTACTCGAAGGCATTGCTCATAGATACACCTGTCCAAAGATAGGGAATCGCAGATGCCTCTTGGTTGGACATCGTGCCAACTGTGAGCTAGAGTCTTTGAGCCAAGTTCATCTAGGGCAGTCAGTCAATCCATGCGCTCAGCTCAGGATACTTGGGCTCTTTAAAAAGACCTTGCAATCGTTGCTAGTGAGATTAGGATTATCCAGATGGGTTAGGTGCCTCACAGTGCTGTGGAGCTTCCAAACACCCCCCCCCCCCCCCCCCCCCCCACACACACACACACACAAACACAGATTAGGAGATTATGGATGGGGATATCTTCCACACGGGCAGATGCAAGGGCAATCCTTTGTGTCCTTTGTAAAGCTCAGTTTGGTTCCACACAAGTGCAGCTGTAATTCTTTGCCTCGTTGGCAGTCCTTTGGTGTGTGGAGAAGACATTACATTTCCCGAGGGGACTCCAGAAGGCACCTGTCTTGGCCTCATACAGATCCTGCATCCTGATTCTTGTGTGTCATGGATTGCCTTGCCTCCCATTGCAAACATTTTGCAGTGTCATGGTGCAGGGGTTGTCATGTGAGGTCCTGATTTAGCTCCTGAGGTGCTGTCCTGTTTGGGGGTAGAGGGAGGGTGGTACCAGGCCGCAGTTCTGGGTGCTAGACTGCTAATCGAATGGAAAAGCCATTAAGAGAGTGTTGCTGTTCGATTGGTCTGGGGGACCCGGAGCCTGAGGGTGGTGGTCACCTCGGTGCAAACGCTGCGTGAGCTCTTTCCATCGGCGCATGGATCGCTCGCCTGTCCTCGGAACAGGGTGTGTAAATTGGGTAAAGGTGACTGGTAGCTGTGGTCCTCAGTCAGTGGTAGATGGCAGCTGGTTGTGCGAAGTGGACACAAGTGGAGATCGATTTGGCCCGAGGGTTTGATAAGACAAGAACAAAGCTACACTTGGCCTCCACATGAGTGCATGCTGTGTTAACATGGCAAATGTGTCGGATGGTGAAGTGAGTTGCCGTGGGCACTGATGAGAGAGATTTTTGGTTTTGTAAGTGTTTTACATTGAGGTTTTGGTACGACGGTAAAATGGAAAAAGCTTAGAATATGCCAAAGTGAAATGAACTGACTTTTGGCCTGCCTGTGTCATGGGTTGATGGAGAAACTGGGATTGATTTTAAAGGACCCTTTCGGACAGTTCGATTGGACCTCAGTCCACCCTGCACACATATCCAAAAACCAGCAAATGTCGAGACAAATCAATTAAGTTCAAAGATAACATTAACTTGCTATGCTAATGGACTGGTGCAAAAGCAATATGCTGATATGATGTCCCCAGATTGTTGAAGCCTTCACTTAAAGGTCACTCTTAGTCCCCAGTATTCAAGAGTTTTATTAAATCACACTGCATACTGTTAATTTAAAATCATATAGGTGTGATTGAGGCAAACGCTTCATCAATTGCATGTTACACATTGGGTCAAAATTCCTGTGGTGTCCATTTGAATCATTCAACCCTTGTGGTTCATCCGACTTCATCATGTTCCAGTAACAGTTATGCAAAGAGTTAAATCAAGAACCCCAAGCAGTGTTTCTTGTAACATCCCTTGCAAGACGTTGTGCCACTGTAGGCCTGTTGATTTTCTCAACATTACACCCTCATTGCTGTAATTGATGATCGTGTTTTTTTAAGAGATTGTGCCAAACATATTGCAGGGTCATCCTGTTAGAATTTTTTCTAGGGATGCACGATATATCGGCAGCCGATATATTTTTGGCCGATAAGTGGAAAAAATGAAAATATTATTATCGGTCCGATAACAGAATTCTTAAATTTAATTCTTAAATTTTTTTAAAAAAATATTTTTTAAAGTCCTAATTTAGGCCTACGTAAGGTCCGTCTGGCTACGCTGAGCTACTTGAGCTTGGTTTGGTTGAACTTTTTCCTCAATATAATGTCAGCGGTGTGAATGTATTTCACCACTCTAACAAATATGTGGATAGGCGTTCATTTGGGAATCTGTGCATCTCAAAATCCTCTCGTGAATGATCCGCCATTTAACCTTACCAGAGTGGAGCTCAGCCCTATCTAGAGTTGTCTTGTGCTGATGTGTTTGCACTTTACCACGCTGGTCGGGGAAACAAATAAACAAACTCGTTAGTGGGACGAGTACATAAGTAGGCCTAGTTCTAAGTTGTGTTTTAGTATTATATTTGCATTACTTTAGCTTGAGTTTTGTATTATTACCTAGAAATATGCTAACCATTCCTGCTTCAGTTCCAGACAGGTCATCATAATAAGTTATTAAAACCTAACTAACTCCTTTAATTTCTGCTGCAGCAGGTTGTGCGCAACAGAGTAGACGGACATAAGATACAGTCTGAGGAGTTGCAGCTTTATTCAGTTACCCGCAGTTGAAACTAAACCTAAGTTTCCCTCACAAACTTTGATTTGGTCGCTATACTGTAGCTTATTCCCAGCTGAGCTGTTTATGAGTGTTTAGTCCTAAATGAAAACGATTCATACTCTCTAGCCACTCACTCGCAATTCACTGACGTTTCATGCTAAATCAGATTCTGTATGTTCCAGTTCTTAGCACAAAATAGTCCAAAAGAAAGCTTTTTCTATCTCTTTCGCAAACATGAGGACCTTTGCTTTCTGTGTCCTTGCCTAGGTTCCTCCCATAGGTTCCTCCCCCTTCCTCTGCTCTTCCCCATCTATTGGCACCTCCTTATAAGGGCACTGAAGTTAAATATTTGGGTTCAATCCAAATCTGTCTATCTTTCCGTTTAGCTTGCTGATTGCTTAGCCACATATCCTTTCTCTATCTGTAGTCTTCCGCCTACACGCAAACCATGTTTCTGCATGTAGCGCATAACTTCAGTCAAGGCCATCAGGGTGACCTTGCTTGCGAGGTCTTGCTTTCCTTCCATTTCTTTCATTGCATAGTCTGCAAAATCTTATATGCCTCTTGCACACTACCCTCAGCCACCACCACCAACCCCCCTCCCTAATAAACACCTGAACACCAAATCTGAGTTTTGTCTACAATTCCAGGGACTAGAGGCCTAGCGTATATAGATTTGATGAGATTTGATTTGCCTCTTCAAAAACAAAATATCACTGGAGAACCAAGACCCCAGCAGCACAGCTTATAGAATAGTTTGGTCGGTTGTCTGGAGCATACAGACGTATGGACAGGAGTTTTTTTCATGCAGGTTCCAACAGGCTGTGTGTCTGTGTGCTGTTCTTTGCTAGCTGTTCCATTCCTCTGGACGGCTCACAATGGGCTTTTGAGCTCCTGCCAAGTGCACAAAGGAGGCTTGGCATGGGTTCCCACGGTCCTGGACCTCCCTGTACAGCATTCTAAACAGGTCCCTTCAGAACAATCGAAGCTCCTGAAACCATGGGCTGTGCTAGCGACACGCCTCTTAAACTTCCACTCAGAAAAGGGGGTGGGAGATTACAGCACTGTTCAGTAATGGCTGAATCCATCATTCTTTGTAGCCTGATAATATTTAAGATTGGCATGTAAATGGTTTTTATATATATATATATATATATATATATATATATATATATATATATATATATATATATATATATATATATATATATATATATATATATATATATATATATTTGTGTGTGTGTGTGTTACTGTTGAATACTTTTCAGTGCAACTGAATAGTATTGTGCTCAGTATTGCATAGATCCACAACAGCGGTTGTTATTCTCAACACAAATCTTAGTACAGACGACAACAGTGTGCGGTGGCCCAGTCTGTGGGCGGCACTCCCTGTCCGTGTTGGTTGTCTTTGTAAACTGACCCTGAAACCAATGTGAGGTGCCCTCCTCTCTCAGTGTGAAACTGGTCATTACAAGGATACAAGGAAGTTTGTCATATGCATATAGTTACTGGAAGTAAGAAATGCAGTGAAATTGTCTGGTGTCAGCCTATTTGTGCATTAATGGGGGGGGGAGTGCAGTAGAAGAGGGGTTTAGTAGATTAAGTGGCAAGGGCTGCATAAAAAAGGTGGGGGAGGATTGGGATTGGGTGGGGGGCACCAACAAGGAGCACCCAAGAGCAACAGGGGCAAGGAAAAACTCCCTTACCAAGGAAGAAACCTTGGGCAGATCCACGGCTCAAGGGGCTAACCCAACTGCCAGGGGTCTTGGTGTGTGTGTTGGGGGGGATGACGGGGGAGATGGTATAGTGTGCTGTGTATGTGGGGAGAGGGCAGTGTGCAATATGTGTGTTGGAGAATTATGGTGAACAGTTGAATCATTGCCTCTTTCCTCCTCTTCTCCACCTGCAGAGGCACCAGAACCACGACCCACTAAACCATCATGTCAGATCTCTGCGTTGGAATCAATGGGTGAGCCGCCTCCTCCTGCACACGCACCGCACGACAGGATTAAAAGCCTAATAGCTTTTACCTGTGCACATGGAACATGGGGTCCACATCTCATGTTACAGTGAGCCATGCACTGGGGAAAGTCGAAAAATGTAATGGAAACTCATAGATGAACTCTCTCATTAGAGATAGTAGCCTAGTAATACCCATGCGAACCTTTGGCAAATTTGGGATTTGTTCTGCGTGTCCGTCTGGCCAAGAGGCCATTGAAGCTCCAAAAAACTGCATTTAAAACGAGCGATTTACATATGCCAATCATATTACAAAGGCCGCTGTCTCCAGAGCAACTCGGGGTTAAGTGCCTCACTCAAGGGCACAAGTGTGGAAGCCACAACTCTCAATTACAATTGGAAAGGTGTGCGTGCTAACCAGGCTATATAGATAGACCCTAAGTGGACGTCATGTGCGCAATTACAGCAGTTAAGATATTTATGCGTAGGTGTTCAGATCAATTCTCAGCTACACTGGCCCTTTCAGTGGACAGACACACCCTGCTGAACATGCTACACTGGCCCCTTCAGTGGACAGACACACCCTGCTGAACATGCTGCCTAAAACAGAAGCTGTAGCTTTACAACCAACTGTCCTTCCAGAAATTTGAATGAACTACCTTACTGTAGTAAACACTACCGATTGCTTGCACAAGAGGAGTAGTGAGGTCAGCCCTGAGGTGGATAAAATGGATGGCAACGATGCCGCACTGCCCCCTCCCATGCAGACCAGTGTCAGCGGGAGGTAACAAGATGGCAGGAGTCAGAGAGCAGGTCCCTCCGGGGTGATTATTACAACAAGATTACACCAAGTGGGATGAGCAGTAAGCCCACCAGAAGTGTGTGTGTGTGTGTGTGTGTGTGTGTGTGTGTGTGTGCTGCACGTACACAGAGATGAACTGTTGCGCACATGCTTAAGGACTGAAATTGCATAACTTGATGCCCATGTAGAGTCAGTCACATATGGACTAGATTAACACACATGTACTATACTTGCGTGTCTGGGCTCGTGTCACTATCCTATTGGTATGACTGAAAGAAATAACAGATTCCTCTATCATACATAGATAGTTTGCACCTAGCTGATAGCGTAGTCTCACATCACATACAGTTATGGGTGTCCTGCTGCCACAGCTCCCTTATCACTCATCTTAGGAAGGTTTAGAGGGTTAGTTTAAACATGGCCATTTTCAGCTTTCTAGCGAAGTTGCACCACAGCTTCAAGTAAGGCAAGGCTTTACTAATTACTAATACGGAGTTTCTGTAAGACTGCTGTGTAGTGTATTTGATTGTCTATCCTGCACACTCATTTGTGTCTGTGCACACAGTAGGGCTTGGAACCAGAGAGGCACAAGTGGCATTTCACCAACTTCATCACAGGAGGGCCAAAACAACACCAATTTGTTCAATGTGTTCAGTGTTAAGTCCTTTAGTTTTTCACTAATAACTCTAGAACTGCTTTTAAAATTATTTTCTCCTTTTGACCGTAGCAAGAGCTGATTAAGAGCTTATATTTGATCTCAATTTCATCCAAATGTCACTTACGCCCCTCTGGTTCTCACCCCTATATACCCAGGGGAACCGCTGGAAAATTCCACTTCCAGTAAACAGCAGCCCCACGGGAGGTTACATGCAGCTGTTGATGGCTAAGAAACACAAAGCAAATCAGATTACAAAATGCACTAGAGATATAAAAAAAAATGATCATTATGAAATTATGATTGATTAAAGGAGAATTCCGGTGTGATATTGACCTAAAGTGTATTGAAACATGATACCGAGTGTGAACGTATGTCTCATAGCCCATCTCGACTTGTCCCCTGCACTCCAAAATCTGGCGCTAGTTAGCCGATGCTACCAACAACTTTTTCAGTAGTGGTGCTTCGGCATCGGGCTAGCCATGCAAATAAATCACTGTTTTACACCCATTTACGAGGCTCAATGTATCTCCACACTTCATTGGTAGACTTCCTAGGGCCCTGACATTTAAAACGAGACATTGAGAACTTTGAAAAAGCACTGGTAGTTTACTTACAAGACGATTTATACAGACAGTATAAACGAGCAACGAGTAAGAATGAACAGCTATGATAAGGGATCAGATTCCAAAAATAATTCAGTGGAAATGCATGGATTCCAGTTTCTTCCAGTAGCAGCAACTGGAATCCATGCATTTCCACTGAATTATTTTTGGAATCTGATCCCTTATCATAGCTGTTCATTCTTACTCGTTGCTCGACTTATCGTGACTAAATTCAAGATGGCTGCAAACGCTAAACTTCGTGAAGATACTGTCTGTATAAATCGTCTTGTAAGTAAACTACCAGTGCCTTTTCAAAGTTCTCAATGTCTCGTTTTAAATGTCAGGGCCCTCGGAAGTCTACCAATGAAGTGTGGAGATACATTGAGCCTCGTAAATGGGTGTAAAACAGTGATTTATTTGCATGGCTAGCCCGATGCCGAAGCACCACTATTGAAAAAGATGTTGGTAGCATCGGCTAACTAGCGCCAGATTTTGGAGTGCAGGGGACAAGCCGAGATGGGCTATGAGACATACGTTCACACTCGGTATTATGTTTCGATACACTTTAGGTCAATATCACACCGGAATTCTCCTTTAATTGAAAATAAGTAATTATACATTACTAAGCAGTTATAGGCTTGTACACAAAATGAGACGAAAAAATAGTGAGATGCGAACGCAATGATCTCAGCCATATGCTGTGCCAGAAAATTCAGACTTTGTAGTCTCTACTTTGTCGAGCTTGTTATTGTGGTCATGGTCCTCTGAAGGTGAAACGGTGAGTAACTGTCGTGTTTGTCTTTGATTGTGTGCAGCTTTGGCCGTATCGGCCGCCTGGTCCTGAGGGCCTGCCTGGAGAAGGGCATCAAAGTCACCGCCATCAACGACCCCTTTATCGACCTGCAGTACATGGTGAGTCTGCAGCACACATTAGATGTACACACACGTCACCCTTCTACAGGCAAACGCCAGACCCTCCACAACACACATCTATCACCCTTCTACCAACGCCAGACCCTCCAACACACACCTGTCACCCTTCTACAAGCAAACACCAGACTCATACATCACCCTTCTATAGGCAAACACCAGACACTTGATTGACACGTTGTGCTGTTCAATTTTATTAGCTCGCTGTGCACAACATGATATTTTTTTTACTCCTTTTTTTGTTTTACAAAAACATATCAATTATAAAGCAGTTATCCTGGAGGTTAGCATCTGTCAGTGCTATGTTATAGTAAAGTGGATGTTTGCAGGAGCTGTTCTTGACACATATTTGTTGGTTTGTTTTGCGTTTGTTTCGCAGGTCTACATGTTCAAGTATGACTCCACCCACGGCCGTTACAAAGGCGAAGTGAGTCACGATGGCGGCAAGCTGATCGTCGATGGACATGAAATCTCCGTGTTCCAATGGTGAGTAGCCTAGACTGTGCACCTGTAGCTCACTGTATAAAGGCCTTGTATTCTAGTATATATGCAAAAAGTATTTGGCACAGGGGAGTGCAGGTAACCGTGTAACAGATAGACCCTGCAGTTCTCACTCAATATATAGACAATGTATAATATATTGTTGTCATTGTCTATTTACTGTATCGCTACAGCAACACCAACAGCCTTAAACAATTCCTTGCATGTGTGAAGATGTAGTCCTTGGTGAATAAAATCCGATTCTGATGGATCTTCAGTGGGTCCTCTTGTTGCTGCTTGTTGACCAATGGCACCTGATCTTCTGCTATCTTCTCCCATCCAGTATGAAGCCAGCTGAGATCCCATGGGGTAATGCTGGTGCCCTGTACGTCGTGGAGTCCACTGGTGTCTTCCTCAGCATCGAGAAGGCCTCTGTGAGTAAAGCCCACCTCCAGAACCCAATGCTATAGTTTAAAATAACAATCAGCAAACAGAATCCTCGCTTACTTTGAGCTTAAATACTACAATTCCAGTGTGTTTCATAGGATAGCTCATACACAGACCATCATTTGTCTCTTGTTTTCAGCCATTCATGAGTGCAAGATGTAATAATATATATATAGTTGTATAAAGCATTACAGAGGTATCTATAGATTTACTCATATTACGAATATGTGATTATCATCATGACTGTATCTAGTAGAGATGTTTTAGATTGTTTAACTATCTAGTAGAGATGTTTTAGATTGTTTAAATACTGCAGGCATTGTGCTGCTGTGTGCGTCCATGTGGTCGCAGCTTAACTGAATAGTATTCTGTTGTCCCTACAGTCTCACCTGCAGGGAGGAGCCAAGCGTGTGGTTGTGTCCGCCCCCTCCCCCGATGCCCCCATGTTCGTGATGGGAGTCAACGAGGACAAATATGACCCATCCAGCATGACCATCGTCAGGTTAGCACATGGCCATTTCTCTTTGTGTCCAATGCGAATAAGTGTTTATGACTTACGTGTATCACTTGTTTATTTACCTACTGTAATACCTCTCAGCCTGTCGGAAGATGATATGTAGGTTTTTAGAGGGGCTATAGCTCCACAGATTAATAATATGTGCTATGATTTGGTTTCATCCACAGCAACGCATCCTGCACCACCAACTGTCTAGCACCTCTGGCCAAGGTCATTCATGACAACTTCGGCATTGAGGAGGCCCTCATGGTAAGAGATAGTTGGTGTGCGTGTCTGTCTGTGTGCATCTCTGATCATATTTTGTGGATATGCGTGAATCTTTTGGAGGATGTGTGTACCTACCAACATTCCGCATCTTTGTTGTCACAAAAGTACAGTATGTGGATTACACAAAAGTATGTGAATTACACAACTACGTAGAATGTGTTTGTTGTCCAGGACAGGTGTTTTTGCTAGTTTTAACTGCTGTCGTTTGTTTTTTCTCTTGCTCTTTGTCAGACCACAGTCCATGCCTACACCGCCACCCAGAAGACCGTGGATGGCCCCTCTGCTAAGGCCTGGCGCGATGGCCGTGGTGCTCACCAGAACATCATTCCTGCCTCCACCGGAGCTGCCAAGGCTGTTGGCAAAGTCATCCCTGAGCTCAACGGGTCAGTATGTGGCCACCCAATAAACACCTTCTAATTTCCTGAGCTATTTCTTCCATCTTGTTTCTGTCCCATTGTGGACTGTGGTAGAGCTGTTATAACATGATAATTATATGAATGCATTGTATCATTGATTTTTGACATCCCTAAAAACAAAATGGGCTTATAGACTTGAGGACACTGAAACTAAATGCTTCCTCTTCCCTTCGCTCTGCAGCAAACTGACTGGCATGGCCTTCCGTGTGCCAGTGGCCGACGTGTCCGTGGTTGACCTCACCTGCCGTCTGTCACGGCCCGCCAGCTACGCTGACATCAAAGAGTCTGTGAAGAAGGCCGCACACGGGCCCATGAAGGGAATCCTGGGATACACAGAGGACTCCGTAAGTTAGGAAGAAGTTTTAGGAGTGTTTGGATGTGGTTTTGAGTGTCACATGGACCCTAGTATAATAGTTATGTTCTTGTGTCTGTGCGTTTGTGCCTCATAGGTTGTCTCCTCTGACTTTGTCGGTGACACCCACTCCTCCATCTTTGATGCTGGTGCTGGAATTTCCCTGAATGACAACTTTGTCAAACTCATCTCCTGGTGAGTCACCATGCACTTAATTCATATTTTTTGATACAATGATCACAAAGTCAGTTAAAAATCCCTGCTGTTTTTTTTTTTTAACTCAATCTGCAATCTGTGGCTCTGTTTCAGGTATGACAATGAGTATGGCTACAGCAACCGTGTCGCTGACCTGCTCTTGTACATGCACACCAAGGAGTAAGCTTCTGCCTGACTCCCCACCTCCACCTTAGAGAAGAGGCGACAATGGGACCACCGTTCCTCCTTCTACATGCACTCACCTCATAGTTCAAGCCATAGTGCCCCCCCTCTAGCACTCCCTTTTCCTCTCCTCCGAAAACTCTACAAGGCGTTTTTAGTCTCTGTAGCAGTCTGTGTGTGAATCTTAGTTTGTTCCTTTTACAAATAAGTCCCACTTGGAGGCGGAACTTTTGAATTGGCAGTATTTGTGTCTGTGTCGCCCCCGCGAGCATTGTTGCTGTAGATGTTTCCATTCTGGGTGTTGCCATGTTATATTGTTGTTTGAGATTTAACGGTTAAAAAGAAATGATGATGGTCAACCTGTAATGTGATTAAAGAGGAAATCTGAAATAAAAATGTTTTAAAAATACAAAATATACTTGCTCTTGTCCTTTTATGTGCTTGTCATTAAATGTGATCAAATGAATCATACAGTTGAAAATGAAGTGCCAGTAAATGTTTATTACTAATACAAAGGTCTTACAATGACATTGTGTCTTTTCAAGCTTTCACTACTACTAGATGAATCTGTGAAATAATATCTGAACAAGAAGGGCACTTGAAAAGCGCAGACCTCCACCAAATTCAATTTCCCTTCATCGCAATATTAACTGAAATGAAAATAATTAATGAAAATACTACTAAATTGGAATGGACCACCACCGGTTAGGGTCACGGTCAAGGGGTCAAGTTTCATAAGTCAGTTTGATCCCCTCCAGAGAGACGAATAATCTCCTCGGTGGAGATGGAACTAGATGTACCGCAGAGTGGTACAAAATATGACCGCCGCCCAGTCCAGCACATTTTTTCCACAAAAATAAATCACGCTGAAAGGCCTATATGATTCTAACTGTCTCACTAAATTGCATTATCCACACTCAATTCTCACTGGTATCTGCTAGACAACAAGTACCAAAACATGATTAGTTCATAGATTTCACATGTAAAATTCATTTTATACAACCCCACCCCCCATCTTGCCTATTCATAATTCTGAGAAATTCTTGAATTGTGTGCATGTACACGTTTATGTTTATGTGTGTGGGTGTGTGTGTGTGTGCGTTCTTGTGTGTTTGCCTGCGTATGTGTGTTTGTGCATGTGCATGCATGCGTGCATATGTCTACTGTGTGAGTATGTGTCATACGTATGATTACTGTGAATGTATGTGTGTGCGTGTGTATCTGTTTATGCACATGTGTGCACATGGAATGGGTTAACATACGGAAAAAATGGTCAACAAGCTGCTGGAAACTTACAATTAGGGTCAAAACAATGCTACCTCAAATTCTGCTTTAACTCCCCGGAATCACCCAATCATGCTAAAAAGGTTTAATTATATTCATGAATCCTGGGCCATATCTCCCTGATACTTTATGCTAGAAACAAACTGAGCACACCTTTCAAAAGAGTGGAAGATAGGCTTCCATCTGAAGCCTTGATTGTACATGTAATTAGAATGTAAGAGTTAACAATGCCTCTTAATTCATAGGTATACAAAGATATTTATAAATATTTAAAGAACATTCCATTATATTCGGTAGCATTCTTTTCCCTTTGTTGTTAAAATAAACAAAATACCATGTGAAGTTAACTTTTACAGATGAAATAATATTTTGATCATTTTACTAACCAGACTTCAGACCCATTAACACATTTAGAGGGAATTCAATTTCAAGCCTATGATTGCCTATCAAGTCAAACAAGATCCAAGAAAGGTTTACTGTTAATCTGTTAACTGATGTGAATTGTAGTACAGCTCTGTTTCTATACAGTAGGCCTACATAGTTTGCATATTTATGCAAGATCTGTTATTTGTATTATAATGTCTAGTATTTCTAATATTCTTTCACAAGTGGGATAGCTTTATTTATTCTATCGAAATAAAAAAAAAGGATTTCAGGATTTGGGGTTAGGCGGGTTATTCTGGAGTTCAATCCAGGTGTTTGGAGTGTAAGATAGACAACTAAATGTTGAAAGACTAAAACACACAGGAGTCATGTGTGGAGTAGTTTTTTTTTTTTTTTAAATACTGATTAAAACATTAATTAAAACAAGTTACATTAAGCAGCAATTTGTAAAACAAAACAAAAAACAATTAATGAAACAGGCAAACAGATTACAATTCAGGGTGATAACTAATTTCTGTAATAATGTTTTTACAATTTGTTTAGTTGTTTTCAGAGTCACTGCTGCTGTTGCTGCTCTCTAGTGTTTCAGCAGATAGATAGATAGATAGATAGATAGATAGATAGATAGATTGATACTTCATTGATCCCCAGGGGAAATTCAAGGTCTCAGTAGCATACAGACATCACACACACATTCACTAACAGCAGAAAAAAAGAAATTAATGGTATATAATATAAAAAAACAACTAAGCAATAAGGACAGTAGAAGATAAAGAATATACTAAATATACTAAAATACAAATTATACTTAATAACAGTTAATCTAAATCAATTCTAAAAACAGTATCCACATAGTGGGTGATTTATCAACAGGCGCTTGCAATGACTGAGGCAGGGACTGAGCCTGTGATTCTCTGTGCATAGAAAGGTAAGGTAAGGTGCTCTGTGTGAGTGAGTGTCATGGTGATGGTGCAAATGAGTAAGTCCAACAGTGCAACAGTGCAAGAATAAAGTCTAGAGACCAGCATAAAATAAGTATGGACATATCAGCGAATATAGGCAAGGTAATATAAAAAACTATAGAAAAAACTATATCTATCTATCTATCTATCTATATTAGGGCTGTCAATCGATTAAAAAATGAATCTAATTAATTACATACTCTGTGATTAATTAATCTAAATGAATCACATATTTTTTGCTGTGAAAGTATTTTACATTTTTACATTTAAATAAATCATTTAATAATCAGCATTAGTGACATTAAAGTTCAAAAACTCTTGTATTATTATTTTAATAATGGCCATAATAATCTATGATATGACCTAATATGCTGAGGAAATAAATTCAAAAGTGCTTCGGGAAGAAGTTGTTTTTCACATACAAGGTATATCAGGCCACAGATAGGCCACAGAACCTAGGGGACACAATGAAAATAAATTAACACTTCCCCTAATGTCAACACTATTTCTTTGCATTGATGTGCGACTTTAAAGTTGATGAACTCCAGTGATATGCAAATTCCTTGCTGCAGACATTGCAGAGGACTTTATTTTAATCAACACTTTATTTTGTTTGTTATTTAAAAGTAAATGTTCCAATCAATGATCTAGTCAGCACATTTTCTTCTCTCTCCTTCATTTTACAGTCTAATGGTTACTGTCTACAACGGCTCGGGGTCAAAGGTCATACGGAATCGATTAATCTGCATTATTTTTTTTAATCAGTTATTTTTTCTCAAATTAATTAATCGAAATTAATCAGTTATTTTGACAGCCCTAATCTATATAGATAGATAGATAGATAGATAGATAGATAGATAGATAGATTTAGATATTAAGATAGATTTAGATATTCTATAGAAAAGGTATAAGTGTGGCCACAATTTGGCTGTGGCATGGAGGGAGGGGTTATGCATATGTGCTAATATAGCACGCAAACAGTGAGGCAGTAAGACAGTGGTAAAAAGTGGCTAGTGGACAGACAGTATCCAAACATGGAGGGGGTGGAGAGGCAGACAGACTATGCGGAGAAGTCTATCTCTCCTCTTCCCTTAGGTGAAGCATTGAACAGTTCAATGGCCCTGGGGACAAATGACTTCCTTGTCTGTCTGTTGTGCAAGGCAGTGAGCGAAGTCTCCAGCTGATCAGGCTCTTCTGCTTTACAATAGTGCTGTGGAGTGGATGACACTCATTGTCCAAGATGTTGATCAGTGTTCAGGGTCCTTTTGTCAGATATTGAAGTGATGCACTCGTTCAGCTCCCACTACAGAGCCAGCTTTCCTTACCAGCCTGTCAAGTCGCCCCGCATCCTTCTTCTTTGTGCTTCCTTCCCAGCATACCACTGCATAGAAGAGGACGCTGGCAACAACAGACTGGTAGAACATCCTGAGGAGCTTGCTGCACACATTGAAGGACCGCAGCCTCCTCAGGAAGTACAGCCTGCTCTGCCCTTTCTTGTAGAGTGTGTCCGTGTTGGCTGACCAGTCCAGTTTATTGTCCAGGTGGAGACCCAGATACTTGTAGGCACATTGACCCCATCAATGGAGACTGGTAGCAGAGTGGGCTTAGACCTGCGTCAGAAAACTTCTGTATGTGGCATGACTCTGTGTTGTAGCAGAAGTCAGATGTGTACAGGGTGAACAGGACTGGTCAGGTAATCTGTACCAGGTTACCAGGTGAGCATCCACACCCATCTGCAATAGCTTGTCTCCTAGTCTGAGGGGTTGGATGGTGTTAAAAGCACTTGAGAAATGAAGTGATGTCTTGATGTCTTTCACAGTGTTGGAACTTGTCCGAGGCGTAGACTCAAGTTAAAGATGTGCTTCAGTGGCTTCCTCAGTTCAGCAGCACAGGCCTTGAGTAGCCTTGGACACAGTCTGTCAGGCCTTCTTGGGGTTTCTTTAGTTGAACTCTTACTTGATCTGCTGTGATGATGGGGGGTGTGGGGTGCATCTGGGATCTGTGTGTGATTGCTGTTGACTGAAGTCATTGTCACCTCATTGTTCGTGATCGCTATGTGGGGGAGGGGTGCAATATCCAGTGATGGTGGGGGTACGATAGCCTGTGATGTGGAGGTGAGTGTTGCACTGGTATTGAGGGGGTGTGGGGGTGCATGGGGGCTGGGGAATGACCACCTCCTTGATGTCCCTGTCAAGGATGCCAGAGTCGTGGACACCTCAACAGGCACAGGCAAGGAGGCGTGAGGTGATGGTGGCTTAGGTTGTTGGGTGTCACTGGGATGCAGAGCTGGAGAGACTGGGAGGTGGGGGTAGGGCAGGCACGCAAACAAGAGCAATGTCTGAGTCAGCAGGGGGTGGTGGACAGACCACTGCCATTGGAGCTGGAGCAGGGCAGTCAAACCTGTTGTAGAAGTGGTTCAGCTGGTTCACCCTGTCCAGGTCCCCCTCAACAGAGCTGCTGCAAAGGCATCCTATGTAGCATGGAATTGCCCTCTTTGCACAGGAGCAGCTCTTCTGACAACCCTTAACACAACCACATGATATTGCCATGGCCATTGACACAGGCCAGGCAGGCTGTGTAGATGGAATTGAAAATGCTTGGCCCTCATCCAGAGACCATCCAAAATTTCTGATTTTTTACTGCCCAAGCGATTCATCATTATTATAGTGTTCATATTAATAGCGACTTGAAATACAACCCCAAAACAGAAAAAGTTGGGACGTTGTGCAAAATGCAAATAAAAACTAAATGTGATAATATACAAGTCTCGTAAATCCATATTTAGCAGCAAAAACGACACAGACAACATAATGTTGAAAATGAAAATTTGGACTATTTCATGGAAAATATATGTTCATTTTGAATTTGATGCCAGCAACATGTTTCAAAAAAAGTTGGGACGGGAGCATGTTTATCACTGTACTGCTTCACCTCTTCATCTAACAAAATTCTGTAAATGTTTAGGAACTGAGGAGACTATTTGCTAGAGTTTTGAGAATGAACTCTAGCAAATAGTCATTACTACACGATTTCAGTTGCTCAACAGTATGGGGTATTCTTAGTCATGCTTTCCATTCCATTATGCACCTAATTTGACAAATCTGAACTGCAGACAGGCCATTTTAGCACCTGGACTCTTTCTCTATGGAGAAATACTATTTAAATATGTGCAGAATTCATTTGGCCATTGTTTTCCTGAAATATTCAAGGTCTTCTCTAGAATAGATATGGCAGTATATGTTGCTCAAAACCTGTATACATCTTTCAGAATTGATTGTGCTTTGCCAAATGTGCAAGATGCCCATGCTGTAGGCACTAATGCTCCTCCACACAGTCATAGATGTTGGGTTTCGAACTGAGCACTAAAACAAGTTGGATAGGTTGGATACATGGATAGGCCCTCTCCTCTTTAGCCCAGATGAGTCCATGATTTCCAAAAACAATGGCAAATGTTGATTGGTCTAACCACAGGACCTTTTTCCACGTTACCTCAGTTCATTTTAAACAAGCTCAGGCCCAGATAAGACGGTGGTATTTTCTGTATTGTGTCTCAATACAATTTTGGTTGTTAGAATTTTACAATGACAGGTGTAGAAACAGGTCTGGTGTTGATGCAGTGCCATCTGAGGTCCAGAAGACCACGACCATCCAATGTGTTTTTCAGCTCCTTCCCTTGTCCTGTAGATGATGGACCCCCCAAATACTTCACAATTTCATCTTAAGAAGCATTAAAATGGCATTGTTTTATCATTTGTGTGATGAATACCCGTACATCTTTACTTCTAAGAGACCCTGCTGGGATGCTCTTTTTCATACCCAATCATGTTGCCAGTTACCCTAATTAGTTTTGAAACATTCCTCCTTTTGTTTTCTTCATCATTACACACCTTTTCCAGCATTTTGTTATCACTGTCCCAACTTTTTTTGAAACATGTTGCTGGTATCAAATTCAAAATTAAAATATATATTTCATGAAATAGTCAAATTTGTCATTTTCAACATTTGATATGCTGTCTGTGTCCTTTTTTCAAGTAAATATGAGTTTAAGAGATTTTCAGATTATTACATTCGGTTTTTATTCACATTTTACACAACGTCCCAAGTTTTTCTGTTTTGGGTTGTAATTGTTTTATAATGAAAATTGAAAAGCACTTAGGCTACCATGAAATTTCTCAACCTTGATTTCGCCAGCTTCTCGATATTTTATCGCTGCCGATGTCTTTGCAGTCCACAGCAGCAATAAGTGGTTATTTATTGCCTTCTAGTGGTGAAATGAAAATCCAAGTAGCCTAGCCTATTTTGCATGGGATTTTCAACAATACAGGAAGTAGCGTTAACATAATCGTGCACCACTGCAGAAGAAGACGTTGTGTTTTTGATGTGTTTGTGGACTAAGTTTGTGCATAGTAAAAGTGCAAGGATACAAAGACAGAACCGACTGATATCTTATTTATGGACTGTTTTACAAGATCACCTTTTCGGTAAGTAGTATACGTAAAACTATTTGATCAATCAAAACTATTTTCTTTGCAGCAGGCTAAGCTAGAACTAGTGCTAGTGGAGAAACATGGATAATTAGCAACAGAAGTTCAAAGTCTTTCAATGTAACGTTACATAATCACAACTATATTTCATACTGCTTGTACAATCAAGATATCGTTTGAAAGCTGTATTCCCGTTGTGTTGGTAGGGCTGTAGATTTCACAACTAAAATGATATATAGCAGAGATATGAAAGCAGTTATGGATGATGGCATTTGATCGCGGCTGCTAGCTGCCATAGGGAACTGCAAAGAGCTTCAAACGCGTATTTTTTGCGGGGGGACATGCATACTTTGAACACATCCTACAAGTTTCCAGCAGCTTGTTGACCGGGTTGTCCACCCAGGTCATGATCCTCAGACATCATAGATTTCATTTTTATATGACAACCTTTTACAGCAGCCCATGTCTGATTTCGTAAAAAACGGGTGTTTTGCCACCTGGGTATACAGATCAAAACGAAAAACGATGGTTCCATGCTATCCATATGGGGTTACATGCCCACCAAGTTTCGTCTACCCCGGTCTTTCAGTGTCCCGGGAATCCTTGACGGAAATTTGGACATGCGAAAAAGAAAAAAAATTTGCGGCGGTCATAATAACCATTGTAAGAGATGTAGATCCATCTCCACGGCGCAGACCTATTTAGGCGTTTGGGGACATCTAGTGGTAAAGCATCTTACTGCAGTCATCTAGTGCTGGTACATTTCAAAATCTCAGGGGTAGAATTCTCTGCTTGTCATACAATTCAGTAAAGGACAAGGTACGCTAGGCTTGATGGAACCTTGCTTGCTACGACATAGATCAATACACCAAAAGTACGCCGCAGTCAAATACTTGTAAAGGTAGGCTACAGAGTCCATGTAGAGCCTTTTATTTCTTCAGATAAGGCTGTCAACATGAAATTATATTCTGATGCAGTAAAATCTAAATAATTTGGAAACAGAGAAAGTCATACTTAAAACACACACAAACTCTAAATCGTAGGCCACTGTGCGATGGATGGTATGTGGAACGAATATGCGATTGTTTTGACTGTCCGTGATGTTTCATTGTGGGACCGACGTGGGACACTAGCACTTCCGCCTGGAGATCAGCTAGCTACTCCGGCATTAGCTGGCCCCACTTTATCCTGTCTTACCCAATCTATGCCTAACTGTTCGAGGAATTTAATCGCTTTTAAACTCATCGCTGAATCTGGTCAAAGATAAGAAGGGTGAAATTAATTTGCGCAAGTACGTTGAATTTTTGCTGATTTTACTTGTGAGCATGTCTAGTCTAGGAGCAGAAGTAACTCACCCTAAGCGTGCTAGGCAACATAATGTCACCTTAGCTAGCCAGGCTGGCCAACATGTATTTTGTAGAATCGAGGGTTCCTCATGTCAGTGCATGTTTTGAGGATGCCGTTAGTTTCTATCTCTCCCTAATTTAACCACATCTTACGTTAGGCTGTCATATTATTACATTCGCAGCTATGGAGGCTAGCTAACTTAGTAGCTGACTGTCAAATCTGTGCAGAACTATCTGGGAATTTGAATTAAAACGAATCTTTATGTTCGTCAGGGTTGTGGACCATGACGCTTTTTCACTTCGGGAATTGTTTTGCTTTGGCTTATTTCCCTTATTTCATCACGTACAAATGCAGTGGGCTGTAAGTATCAACATGCTTCTTTTCTTTACCAGCTTATTTAAAAGTTTCTCTGTCGATTTGTCTTGATCTCTATATAGCTTAAATAATAATGGCGAAGTATTGCACAATATTGCTTGAAACAGCAACCTGGTAGATTAAATAGACATCAGAAGGTTGTACCCATAAGACAGTTTTACTGACAGCTGAAGAAAATAGCCTTTACGCCTACTCATGGTAATAATTGTTAAAAAAAAAAAAAGTAAGTAGTTTTAAATGTAGACCTTATAGAAATGTGAAAATGTGAGGTGAAACGTGTTGCCATACCAGGCATATGCTTGGATGGGTTTTGCTTAATCCTCTTATGTAGTCCACATGCCTTATGTTTCATTGTAAGGGTAGGAGTTGTTAGCATCATATCCTTGGGGTAGGATAAACCCCACTGTATAGTCTATTGGTTATTTCTTGGTGTTATTTATTAGTACTAAATTGATACCATACAATCATTCACTCAGATAATCCAAAATATTTTAATTTCAATATGTTTTGTGTAAACTAGTTATGTTCAGCAGAGGGTCCACAAAGCCCTTCCGAAAGAATGATTACAAAAACACTCTTCAGTTGGGAATCTGAATTATTTACATTAAATTTACTTAGTAGGTTATAGTTATGTTTTCTGCCTGAATACATAGTGTTGTTGGTCCAGTTTAATGAGCAACACAATTTTATTACACAATAATAGAGGTCCCTCTGCCCTGTCTCTTGGGTCCTTGGCCTGAAAAAAAAAAAACATTGAATATGTCTGGTTCAAACCAAGTACTTGTAGTTATTGTAACCTCTTTGTCCACCCAGGTCTGAATACAATGCCTTTTGGAGGTGTGTCCAAGCGGGGGCAACTTACCTATTTGTGCAGCTTTGCAAAGTGAGTTGCTATTTTCTGTCACACATCTGTTTAAGATTTTAACAGACACAGGCGCTCTGACATGTTTCACCTGGTACCCAGATGATAGAGCTCACAGAGTACTGCCGGTAGGAAAACAACATTGAGGTAGTTGTCACGGTAGTGGAGAGAATGGCCAGACAGCTACAAAGCTACCATATGTGGCCAGGAGCTAACATTAAAGCAGACTGCTTTTTGTGCTACTGAAGAGGCTCAATGTGTCATTGCAAGTCCTGTGCAACTTGCACTCATGCAGGAGTCAACATGCAACCACTGTGCCTGTTTAACATACCTCACTTTTCTTTAGTCACTACCTATCAAGTCCATACTATTTATATTAGTTGATTTCCGGTACAGTCACCCAATTTATATCATTTCTTTATTATTACTAAGCTGTTACTGTTGCACAGATAGTTTTTTCCTCCCATTGTTTTCCCTACTGACAGTATTCAAAGAGCTCTAACAGCAGGCCTCTGGGTTGAAACATGCTGGAGTGTCCTTATAGCCGTGTTGCTGTCTTATAATTTTATATTCATGTATAGTGCTGTCATACAGTCGTGTCCTTCCATCTAGGAATTTGATTCCACATTCTCAACGGCTCCTCAGCAGGCTTAGAAGAAGCTGAGGTGTTTGGCAACAGGTTAATCACTGCACATTTTCATGATGTTTTCAGATGCTGTTCTTGGCTACTTTTTTCCCTACATGGGAAGGAGGGGCTGGCGTTTATGACTTTGTTGGGGTAAGAGAGTGCTCTCAGAATTGCATTGATTGATTTAGTGATGCTTGTAATGCTCAGTGTCAACTGTGTTTTTGAAATTATATCTTCTGTCATCAAGTAATTATGACCGCCGCGCAGCGAAGCGGCGGTCATATAGGTTTAGTCAGATTGTTTTTTTTGTTTTTTTTTGTTTTTTTTTGTTTGTTTTTTTCGCATGCCCAAATTTCCGTCAATGATTCCCGGGACACTGAAAGACCGGGGTACACGAAACTTGGTGGGCATGTAACCCCACATGGATAGCATGGAACCATCGTTTTTCATTTTGATCTGTAGCCCCCCCGCTGGACTGGACCCCCCGAAAGGAGGGTAGGGCAGACACAGTTTTCTGTGAATATCTCAAAAACCGTAGGGTTTAGGAGGACCATTTTTTTTTGTATGTTGATCTCAAGGGGCCATGTCAACCCATTCCATAACCACTCATTTCATGTATAGCGCCACCTAGTTAAACACAAAAAAGTAAAAATGAGGTGTTGTAATTGAAGGTATCTGTGACCTAACATAGTCAAAACTGCACGAAATTGGAAGTGTAGGATCATTATGACACCCTCTGTATGCACGCCAAGTTTTGTGGAATTCCGTTCATGGGGGGCCACACAATAAATTAATTTATGTTACTATACACCAACTGGCCTGTAGGTGGCCGGAGACAGTTTTCTGTGAATATCTCGAGAACCGTAGGGCCTAGGAGGTCCACCTTTTTTATGTATGTTGGTCTTAAGGGGGCATGTCAACCCATCCCATTACCACTTATTTCATGTATAGCGCCACCTAGTTAAAAATTAAAAAGCAAAAAATGTGGTGTTTTCATCACAATATCTCTGGCTGACAAGGTCAAAACTGCACGAAATTAAAAGTGTAGGATCATTATGACACCCTCCGAATGCATGCCAAGTTTTGTGTACTTTCGTTCATGGGGAGCCTTACAATAAAATAATTTATGTGTACATTTAGTGACGTACACCAACAAGGATTCCCGGGACACTGAAAGACCGGGGTACACAAAACTTGGTGGGCATGTACCCCCACATGGATAGCATGGAACCGTCATTCTTCGTTTTGATCGGTAGCCCCCCCTCGCTGGACTGGACCCCCCGAAAGGAGGGTAGGGCAGACACAGTTCTCTGTGAATATCTTGAGAACTGTAGGGCCTAGGATGACCAATTTTTTCCGTATGTTTGCCTCCAGGGGTCATGTTAACCCATTCCATGTGCACACATGTGCACAAACAGCTACACACGCACACACATACATTTACAGTAATCATACGTATGACACATACTCACACAGTAGACATATGTACGCATGCACGCACATGCACAAACACACATACGCAGGCAAACACACAAGCACGCACATACACACACACACACACACCCACACACATAAACATAAATTTGTACACGCACACATGCACACAATTCAAGAATTTTTCCCGTCATCTACTCCCTGAATTTTTGGTCATTGATACCCGGGACACCGAACCACCGGGGTACATGAAATTTGGTGGGTATGTAGCCCCACTAGACTTTTACGGAAAAATTTCATTTCGTCCCGGGGACCACCACCACCAAAGCTCTTCAACTTTGGCCCGTTAAAATGTGTATGAACAGTCTAGCGACGCATTTCATTCATCAAGGCCCATTTGGACATGTCAGTTATTTGCACCACTGGTTAGATGTAAAACAGCATTTCGTTTCAGACTAGGCTACTGTTACTTAATTTGTGCATTAACAATAACGTTTCAGACTACTGTTACTTAATTTGTGCATTGACAATAAAGTATTACATGAACTAAAGATGACTAAAATCTTATGTAGAAGAAGAAACATTCACAAAAAATCCATCCATCCAAAAATGACCTTTGTTTTTGATAGCTGTTGAAAACGGCATGGAACTGACAGAGATGTTTTTGTTTATAAATACATAATAAATAAATAAATAAATAACATTATGCTGATACCTTTTGCTTTTCCCAAATACAATGTAGCCTACAGGTGTAAGTGACCTTTCATCAATCCAGTTGCAATGGATGAACTGTGATGAACTGCCCTACTTGTGATTGTTTAGAGATTTTAAAGGTTTTATAACAATGCTACATCTTCTTTGGCTATTCTACAATCTATTCACCTTTTCAGCACCAGTAGGCTACTTTCTGTGCAGCCGCACACACACACTCAGGCATGCCAAACAAGCATACACAAAAGTTTCAAGAGTGGGGGATGGAGTAAAATATGGAGACAAATTGAAGTGTTCTAGTTTTATATTCTGTTGGCTGTAGCTAAGCTCTTATTTCCAAAGAGTTTATAACTATATTCCTTAAAATGCTATTACATGATATACAGTAACATTACCTGATATACTGTAACTTCACCTGATATACCATAACATCACCTGATATATTGTAAAAGTAAGTAATTTTAGTATAACATAACTGACTTGTCTACATTAACTTGTCCACTTCCAGTTAATCTCATTTGTTAATTTGTACCAAAGCATTTCCACAAAACTCCAAAATAGGAGTGAATGAAATGGAAATAAAATAGAATTAGCTTGATATTTGTTTTGGAGCGATGTGGATTATATTTTAATTCATTTTCAGTTAGTGTGGATTATGTTTTAATTCAGATGAGTACACATGGTCAACTGTATGTATCTTAAAGTATAAAACATCAACATTGTGTTTATTTTCCAGTAGCAGTAGATTAAATGCTCCGTGTATGGATTTCTTCACTCACCAGTGTTTTGGAGAGATTAAATCTCATATAATGTGATTTTTAGAAGCTCTCAAAAAGACAATTTGTTTCCATTCCATTTGTTTCTAATCCATTGTTGTCTTTAGACCATGGGAATGGAAACTATTTTTAATAGATCGCCATTTACAACATTGTGCAATACCTGAAAGAATAGACCTGGAAGGGAGTGGGAGATCTGTGTCAGTATGTCCTACCTGTGGGCAATACCTGTTATCATTAACCTTCTCATGTATCCAACACAGGAGTTCATGAAGGCCACTGTTGATCTAGCAGACCTGCTAGGCCTCCATCTTGTCATGTCAAGGAACGCTGGGAAGGGAGAGTACAAGATCATGGTAGCAGCCATGGGCTGGGCCACTGCCGAGCTAGTCATGTCAAGGTGAACATACAGCATGCACAGAAACGGTTGAATGAATATAGTATAACATTTCTTGCCGTGAAAGAAAAGGTATCACCAGAGATCCCTTCCTTTCACTGCATGATCAGTCCTCTCCCTTGAGGCACTGGAATATTAATCAGAAGCACTGTGGAATTACCTTTTGTTTTACTTAGTAGTTTCCTCATTTTACATTCTCATGATAGGTGTATTCCACTGTGGGTGGGGGCACGAGGAATTGAATTTGATTGGAAATACATCCAAATGAGCTTTGACTCTAACATAAGTTTGGTAAGTAATTACTTCCTTCTGTCTTGTCTTGTCTCACATTCACATCAATGGCCTCAAGACTGATTACTTTCCCTCTGTCTGATTGGTCAGGTGCACTACATTGCTATGGCAGCGGTTGTATGGATGTTTACCCGGTACGATTTGCCTAAGAGCTTCCGTCTGCCTGTGACAGTGCTGCTTGGACTCTGTGTATATAAGGCCTTCCTCATGGAGTAAGTAACTTAACATACCAACACACACACACACACATTGTTTTTTACATTGTAGTGTTGCATACCACAGACTAGTCAGATGTGAACTGCAGTAATACCGTACCGTATAATTTTCTATTATTAGTACACAGTACATTTTTTAACTGAACAGCACGCCCCCTATGGTTCGATTCGCAGACTTGAACCACGGATATACGGTACATCATGTCATATTCTATTATTTCCAAGACTTTTATTGTGCTGCAAACAGCATATACTCATTCACAGAACACCACAAGAGCCTAGTGACCTCTATAGAACCATTATACAGGGTTCCCACGGGTCAAGGACTTTCTGGAATAGAAAGTAAAGATTTGACAAAGTCTATTCCAGACATGGAAAGTCAGGGAATTTTATCATTTTTGGGGCATAGTCATGGAATATCAGGGAACTTTGTTGTAGTGGTTTAAAAATTTGCTTGCCAAAATATATTAATATTATAATTAAAATTATATTTATTATAATTATAATAAATAAATCAAGGGAACTATGCCCTCTACCAAGGCCAAGTGTCTCTCGTAGTTGGCAAAAATTCCAAAATTCAGTGGATCTGCTTTTAAAGAACCCCCTTTTGGCAATTTCTTCGCTGTTTTGCTTTTTGCACGCTGGTTTCTCTCTCATATTTTACAACACTCCTCAATCGGTCAGTCTGCCGCTTCCTCTTTCCCTGTTCATCCGACAACTGTTTACTCGCTTCCTGCTTCTTTTCGCTGGCTGAGAAACTCCATTGCTACCTACCTCTAGCCGGTGCCTGGTGTGTATGTGTGAAGTGCAGTAAAGCAATTTGTTAGCGAGACCATGAGACTTTCTAAGTTGCAAGGCTCGTTTTTCCGCTCACCCCAGAAAAAGTCATATGACCATTCCAATGACTCCGAAGCTGTGTAAACATGGGCATGTTTACTACTGTGTTACTTCACCTCTTTATTTAACCTTTCCATTTAACATTCCACAGTGAATGTGAATATTTGACCTATGGCATCCATGTAAGATGTCAGATGTCGTATGGATGCCATGCGAACATATCTTATGGTGCACTTAGATTGAGCTAAATTCTTAGCTAAGATCATACTGTATATGTACTGTAGGCGTACCAATGTTCAATAGGTCATACCAGAGACTTTCTAATGAGGAGACACATGAGGTTAGTTTGTAACGCCAATATGGCCGTTGTCTACACATATCCCACCCCTTCCTCGGCAAAACGTCAACATGTGCCAATCATGTGGTGTGATGTGAATACATTGAGCCAATCATATGGTGTGTTGATCATGTGTTGTGAACTCACCACTGGAGCAAGGTTGGTGTCGTGAAGCCTTTCGCACGCGCATTTCTGCCGAATAGGATGCCTGATGAGTGCCCAAAAAGCGTTGCAATATGGCCACCGAGTAGAGGGACTTGCCTAAAAGGACTTTGGTCATACTCACACCAAACCTATGGAATACAGTTGAAGCAGAGGAAGTGTTTTAAGACTTCGCCTGCCACCTGTTTGCATCAGAGCTAGTTGCATTTCCTTCCTTAAAGCAGCCCTAAAGAGTTGTTTTTTTTACCTTAAGGTTTCCAAAATAATTTTTGATGGCACATAAACTCTTAATAGGGCGAATGCCACTTCTGAGCCCAGATAAAGCCCAGATAAAAGGGGTGGGGGTGGGTTGAAATTACTGTATCTAATCCTTCATCAACATCACATCATTATCCAAGGTGATGCACCTGGGATGAAACCATTTGGTAGCAGAAGCAGAGGTTTTTATACTGTATCTAAGGTTTTGAATATTGTGTTTGCTATTGTGGGATGTTGTGTGTTAACATTCGTAAATACTTCAAAAACAATCCATAGTTTTGTTGGGAGGTATAGCTTGTCTGTTAAGAGAATGTAAGCATTGTGGAAATGTGTTCACTGACTGCAAATTGTGTTAAAACGACAAGAAATGTGTGAATAGTATGGCCACAAAAGACTGATGCTGTGCTAATTGTGTTTAGAGTTTTGAAAATGTGACAACTGGTTAGACAAACGCTTGTTAGCGACTGAAAAAAAACTAATTAGCCACCCTACATAATAACAAATAACAAAATCAAAATGTGCCACTGGTCTATGAGCTCACACTAAAAAAACAATGTGAAGAACAACATGAAACACAAAGAACAAAGAGAACATAGGCTTAAGATAAAAAAAAACAAAAAACACCTTTCCCACATTGCCCTTTTCATCTCGCGTACCTCCTAGTGGAAGCTGTGGTCCGTAGATGGTGCACGGACCACAGTTTGGGAATCCCTGATCTATGCAACCTCATATATCAGTGGGGTGGACTTTGCAAGCTAGTCTCACTCTTAAAACTGGACTTCTGTTGTTTCATTCCTAATGCACAGTGCCCCATTCCTAATGCACAGTGTCCCATTCCTAATGCACAGTGTCTTCATTTTGTCTCTGCAGACTGTTTGTCCACATGTTCCTGCTGGGCAGCTGGACGGCGCTGCTGGTTAAAGCTGTGCTCACTGGGGCCATCTCCCTGTGCTCCCTCTTCCTCTTCATCACTCTGGTTCATAGCAACTGAGCCGGCGGGGACTCTGTGTAGCTCCAGGCATGCTGAACTTACCAGGAGTCATTTCAGCTGTGTGGAACAGCTGAAACTTTGTTTGGAGTCTGAAGATGGGAGATGAGATTATGAAAATATTTATGACAAATGATATTAAATAACGTTTAACAGTGATGTCACCTCTTGGCTTGATGCTGTAGTCATGTTTTGAAAGGGCAACAAATGAGAATTGGCTGGGGCATTTCAGACCTTTCACTTATCTGAAGTGGACTAGGTTGTGTGTGTGTGTGTGTGTGTGTGTGTGTGTGTTTGTTTCCCATGTGTTGCATTGCATTGAATTGAAGTTCTCCCAGTCTTGTCCAAGGCTCTCTTGTTCAGTTCTTCACTGACCTCATTTCATAAGAAGTGAGCTGATCTCACTGGTGCTCAGTTTGAGGTCTGTGTTGAGTGCAGCAATGTCCGTATTGGGCGTGCATTCTTAACTGGCCTGATCTAGCACCTCTGGGATCTTACCAGGGCATCTGCACATCTCATCAGATCTTTGTGCTGTGCAAGTTAAATGGCTGAGATTGGCAAGATTTTTTTTTTACTCTTAATATGACTGTCACGTAACCAGCCTTGAACATGTGTAATAAATGTACCTTTTTGAAACAAGCACTCTGAGAATGTGACATTATTTACTCCAGATGAGATAAAGGATTGCATCATTTAGTTTGACCTTCCAGTGCACTCTGCTGTTAGTCGGTTTCCCAATCCCATCATTCCTCTCCTGTTGTAGTTCATGGAATTGGACGTGCCTCGGGGATTTGGAACTATTGCCTTGAGTTATTTTTCCCACGAGGGTAGTTTTGCTCAGGCAGTAAGAACTGCCCCCTTGCAGCGCCTTGTGTAAATGGGGGGAGGGGGGGTTTCTGGTTTCACTCCAGTTAGACCTAATGTTCTACTATCTACTATCCATCTATCCATCACAGTGCCTTTGTTATGTGACTTGTAAATGCCTCCCAATTAAACTTAGTTTTGTGCCTGGCCAGAGATGGTTCCCTCAACTTGTGAAAAGATCTATTCATTGGAATAATATGAGCCGTGACTAAGTAGGTTAAGTGATGGAGTAAACTGAGCCACCAAACAAAGCGTTTACAAATACAATACCCTGTTTTTTTTTTTTTTCAGATAAGAAATCAATGGCACAGTGGTACCGTTGCATTCACTATACAAACTACCCGAGATCTGTCTCACTTGGAGGGACGACTAAGCATTTCGCTTGCTTTGTTCCAAGCGTAGGATTGGCTACACACCAACACAAGTAGAGACGGAGAGAGGCTGGTACAACATAAAGGCTTCAAACTAGCCGGCTTTCCCCACACACGCACGCAAAAGGGAATTAATATACAGACCTGGACTAACACAATGGAATGCAACTATCTAAATTATCACGGATTGCCACTTCCAAGAATTGCACACTCTGAAGATAGTTTGAAATATTTCGAGAGTTTTCAGGTCAACGATGACGATGTTTTCGCCATCACTTATCCAAAATCAGGTAGGCCTAGGTTTATGTTTGTTAGGTTTGTTGTTTTACTAAAGCATCAATCCTCAGTTAGTGTACAAAAACGATACGAGCTCAAAAGGGTTCAAAATCAGATGCATAAAGTTGTCCATTTTTGATGAATTTACAGAAATAGATTTAGGCCTAGGCCTATATACATTTAACTTGACATCAGTCAAACTGTTGTTGGGTTGTGACGATTTTGATTCATTTTAGCCTCTTAACAAATAATAATAAATAAAAAAACAAACAAATTACAGTTTGACAGAAAGTAATAGGCTAAACAATGCACAATAGATTAAAACATGCACATTTTGCACATTTGTGAAGATGGGCTTAACTGTTTTTGCATTTGAACTCTTTATAAGGTCTACACTCAGGTTTTATTTCAAGAATGTGATGTGTAAGGATGTTTCTGGTATAAACACGATCCAGCAGACACGTATGCACACGTCGGCGGTCTGAATTGTCTTGTTTATGAACGTTTGGGGACATTTTGGCACTTATTTAACGTAATGTAACTTTAATAAATAGAGTTTGTTTTGTTTCCCACAATGTACCTGTTGTGAATTGAGGCATGAAGCAGTAGGCTAATGTTGTAATCGGAACTCCCGGCGGTACAGATTTGGATTTATTGTGATTGTTAAATAGTGACACTAGGGGGAGCCAGAATCTCAAAACCAAAATAAAAGTCAAATATATTTGGCTTTTATTTTATATTATTTTGGCTCGGACAAGTGTCTTTAATGTCAACCTTTAACCACAGATTGTACTTTTTAACCGAGTATCCTGGTATGAGGCATTTGCATTCAAGACAATGTTAAGAATGAATTAACAGCATAATCACATAAATCACCAGCATGTTGCGCTTGCTATACATTTTGGTGTTAACATTTCATACATAAATAGGCCTATAGATTTGAATGTATTAGATATGAAATTCCATTTCAGTACTTTTTTCTTTTGAGATTTAATGTCTGTTTTTTTTTTTGTCAGGCACCACATGGATGCAGGAGATCCTGCCTTTGATCCTCAATGGAGGAGACTTCACTCCAGTGCAGACCATCCCAAACTGGGACAGAGTTCCCTGGCTGGAGGAGACGCGTGCTGCTCTAGTCATGGATACAATTGCTCCTCCAAGAGTGATGGTGTCACACATGCCTTACAACCTCATGCCTCCCTCTTTCTACTCGTCCAAAGCCAAGGTAATTATGCTCATTAGTCCAGTCCACTGGCGAAGTATTTTTTCACAACAGTGCATAATGTATAAAGTAAAAATGCACAGTCAAAAACAGTGGATAGTGTTGCTGACTTTGTTAAAAAACAGCATTAATGAAGATTGGGGGGGGGGGGGGGATTGGGGTTTCTTTTTCTGCTAAGATTAAAAATGAATAAATTTAAAAGCTGAAATATTTGCATAAGTATCCAACTGTCAATGGTTTTGAGGTCCTGATGACAAATTATTCAAATAGTATAAAGGTGAAACTTACATGATCATAAATTATTATTCTACCTAGAGAAGCCACCACAGTCCAGCCATTTCCCTCACAAATGTATAGCTAATACTTCTGCAAGCCACTGTGTGTGTACCTTTATTTCTTTTTAATTAAATGTAAATTGATGTTGATGTAAATTAAGTCTTAATGATTTAATACTTTTGTGTAAGTTTACACTAGAACATTCTCTCTATGAAACATCCATATGCTTCTCAGGTTATATATGTGGCTCGCAACCCCAAAGACGTGATGGTATCATCATTCTATTTCCATCAAATGGCCAGTTTCCTTGATGATCCTGGCACATTTGAAGAGTTTATCGATAAATTTCTGGAAGGGAAAGGTGAGATATACGTATAAGTTGCACAACAATGTAATAGCCTACAATATATTGAGTATATAATATATGTACCGCAAAACAGTTACTTTGTTATTTCTGTTTAAGTGCTATTTGGGAAGTGGACAAATCATGTTAGGAGCTGGAGAAACACAGATCTGGGTGATAGAATTCTGTACGTTACCTATGAGGAGATGGTTGAGGTAAGACCCGTATAAGGTATGAGTTTGGACTTATTTAAAGGCATTAAAAAAACGTACATACTGACTTGCTAAAACTAATTTACACGCTCTCTAATGTAAACAACGGGAAAAATGAAAAGTCGCACAATGAGCCCAAGTGTTTTGTGTACGAAGTGAAGTCATTTTGGGACATGTGGGAGCATTGAGCTGCTAGTGTTTGTGCTTGTTTGTGCTAGTGTTAGTGTTTGAGGATCTTGCCATGATTTTGAATTAGCAAATGGATTTTGCCTCATTGTGAAATTAGCTTTAGTTAGACTTTAGATTTTGCCTGCCCTTTAAATGAGAGGCCCTGGCCTCTGTGTAAACACTCATCTCAGTGGCCGCGTGTTCATGATTTTCTCTTCCAGGACCTAAAAGGAGTCGTTAGACGCTTTGCTGATTTCCTTGGTCAAAAGATGAGTGAGGAGACCCTGGAGCAGGTGGTCAGTCATTGCACTTTCAACACTATGAAGACCAATGCTATGTCCAACTACTCACTGGTACCACAAGAGGTTTTGGACAAGACAAAGTCAGCTTTCCTTCGCAAAGGTAATGACAGAATGTAGCCACAAGATGGCCTAACCAAGTTTCAAAACCATGTCAAATGAAATGTTTCATGTTTTCTTTTTAACTTACAGGCATATCAGGGGACTGGAAAAACCATTTCAATCCTGAGCATGAAAAGAAATTCACAGCTGTCATTAAAGAGGAGATGAAGGGAAGTAACACTCAGTTTCCCTGGGATGACGACCAGCTTGAAGCTGTATGACAAGGCTCCAGTAGATATTGCTCTCTCTTTCCAAACTGCATGGATGGGATCCAGTACATATGAGAGTTATGATATGCCTTAATGTTACATTAGAGGGAACTGAAACTCTTGCTCACTGTCTATTTCGCATGCGATATTGATTCATTATGAAAAATGTTTCGGTCTGTAGACCTCCGCCAGGTTATGTGGTGTTTCAGTCTATGGACCGAAATGTTATTCATAGTAAATTAATATTGCAAGTGAAATGAACAGTATGCAGGATTTTTTTCCCAGTTCTGTTAGTCCACCTTTGGTCTCCTCCAACACACCTGTCCACTCAAGAGGCGTACATTTTTTTTTCTTGAACATGGAAGGGAACTGAAAATATAAACATAGAATTAAAGTAAGAACACAGCATACCTCAAATACAAATGCCCTATATTCAATAATCAGGTCTTTATGTATAACTTCATATCATTTGAAATGCATGACCTTTAAACCCATTTCATTGAAAGACCTCCCAATTTGCAAAATGGGTAGGCCTACTCAAACAGCCAAGGGAGAGGCAAAGTATCTCCTAACCTTTGTGACATCAAGTGTCCTTAAGGCCTCATGAAAGCCAAAATGGATAATGGTGCTTTAGCCAAGCTGGTCGTCCGTTCTTATTACAAAACTAGCCAGTTTCAGCACATCCTCTTTGTTCAACACATGCCATCCAGATTGTGACAGGTTCTGTTGCAACTAAATCTTCGCAACTCTTCATTCATTTGGCGTTGGCAGTGAATGCAGCAGCAAATCATCTTTATCAGGATATTATTACAGTATATTATTAACCTTTTCTCATTATCTTGAATTATGATTGCATCATGGCTTCTCTTTATATCTTTGTAGAAGTCAAATGTGATTTCTATAGAGAATAAAAATAATAATATCCAAAACTAATTCTTAAAAAATGATGCCTTTAAAAACAGTCTGTGAAGTAGCATACTGAAACTATGTTCTGTTTGTATTTTGTTATGTTTGTATTTTGGAGTATTTCCATTTTATGGTGGTATGTCATAATACATTTTATTTCCTTCATTGTCTTTGATATACCCCGCTGTTTATCTTGTCATTTTACAAGTATGCTTTTTTTCATTTTAATAGTATTTAATTATATCCACAAACATTCATCCATAGCTTTTAGTTTACTCTATACATCAATTATTCTAGTGAAGAAAAGTGTTTATACAAATAAAAAGTCACTATAGTATTTAGCATATCCCTGCTCACTGTTCATTACTGTACAAATGCCTATACTGACATCCCATAATCAGTATACATGAAAACTTCCATACACTATTATGCTACTTACAGTCATAACATTTTCACTGTTCGTCTTAATACCATTCATCCTCCTAGAAGGAACTGACCACACACTTCCTGTCGGCCATTCACTCAATATGTCTGGAGATGCAAAGTTGAAATAAAGTCCTTTTAGGCAAGTCCCTCCACTCGGCAGCCATATTGCAACTCTTTTTGGGCACTTATCGGGCATCTATTTTGGGTACAACTGCGCGTGCCCAATGCTTCACGAATCACGACATACCAACCTCGCTCCAGCTGCGAGATCACAACACATAATTGGCCTGATGTATTCACAAAATACCACATGATTGGCCTGATGTATTCACAACATACCACATGATTGGCCTGATGTATTCACAACATACCACATGATTGGCACGATGTATTCACATGTCAACTTGTGGCGGCGGAAGGGGGGGAATATGTGTAGATGACTGCTATGTTTGCGTTACGAATGAACCCCATACATTCTATGGGAGATTCTTTGAGTGAAGTGTGTCCTCATTAGAAAGTCTGGTTGAAATCTGAGTAGGGAAGTGCAAGACATCTGACGTCACAAGATATAGGCCTCCAGGTGACAGCGATACAACGACTTTAAATTAGATATAAAATAAATAAGACAAAGTTACAAATCATATCACATTATAGTTCCAATATCATATCACACAACAAAAAAATTTAAATCAATTCAGCATAGTGATTAGGCCTACAATATTTTGGCAATTGAATTGAAAAAACAAACAAATATGGGGTATTTTTGGATGTGGTTGACAGGAAGTGGATAACAGGTGCATTAGGCTAGACTTGCATCTGTGTTGTCATTCCATTCTGCGGGTTCATATGAGGACACATCCTGTTCTATATGAGCATTCTCCAGGTCATTATATGAAATAATTATTTACATTTCTCACAACATTATCAACATTATCCATACCAAAAAGGTCCTGAATTTTGAGCAAAAGATGGCAGAATATTAATTGATCCTCTCCTCTTTCCCTCCATTGTTCTTGAATTGAACGGATGGGCCATGAAGATGCTTGCCAAAGTTTTCAAGAAGCTGCATACATAGCCTTAACTCTGGAAACAGCTGTGTCCTGTTGAGTCTAAATCCTTGTGGTCTTTGTCACGTAAGCCTGAAAGAGATTGCATTGTTTGCTTTTATGGAACTTTCACTTGTCTGTGCACTCTTTCTCTGCAAATTCATTCTGGCTGAGATGTCATGGTCTTAAAGAAAAAGGAGATTTGTTACATTTGTCAACTCTATGAATATGATAGTGAAGAGAAATTGGTCTAGTCAGAATACCACATCAAACAACAACTGGAATACATCCAACTTCTTTAAAGATTAAAATGCATGTTTTCTCATGCATGATTGTGCCTGTTTTCATCACCAATAAATCAATTTTAAAAATAAGTAACTAAAAAACTACCCCTAACTCAAAGATAAAAATGGCATAGGCATAATATGGATAATATCGAGATAACTGCATGTTTCAGACCATTCTTGACTTAGCCTGTGTTTACTCACAAGCATTAAGCTACAGTCCATGCTGCTGGCACTCTCTTTCAGCACCCAATGGCACCCATTTCATGTGGGGCAGGGGGGTTCAGGATTCTCTGGATTGAGGGTTGTATGCGTATTTTGTCTTTCATAACCACCATTGGGAACAATGAAGGCAGTTACACATCTGTGTATCAAATCAGTGTTTTGGCTAGTTGCTGGGACAGCTAGGCTTTATATGCAATATATTCGTTTTCTGTCCAAAGTCTAGACTTTATAGCCAACTTTCTCTGTTACAAGATTACAAGGCTGTCAATCAAACCACGCGCAGTATTCCACGTCCTTGACTCCTGCATGGAAAACTGATTTGTAAACAGTAGGCTAAGGGGAAGCAAACAATGGCACTACCAAATGCAGACGCCTGTTTAAAAAGCAGCATTTCATTGAATGTTCCTTGCCGTCAGTAGCCCAATTTTCAAGAATAAAATGTTGTAGGCCTAGCCTATCCTACGGAACCCTAGAGGGGTCATTGCAAGATATTTTTTGGTATATATCCAGAAAACGTGCGCTCATTTTACTAAATTGTGTGCACATTTTACTAAATCGTGAGCACATTTTACTAAATTGTGCACTCATTTTACAAAATTGTACTCTCAATTTAGTAAATCGTGCTCACAATTTAGTAAAATGTGCACATGATTTAGTAAATTGTGCACACGTTTTACTAAAATAGTGCGCTCATTTTACTAAATTGTGCTCTCATTTTAATTGTTGTAAATTGAGAGCACAATTTAGTAAAACTTGCGCACAATTTACTAAATCGTGTGCCGGTTTTGAGAGCACATTTTAGTAAAATGAGTGCACAATTTAGTAAAATGTGTGCACGATTTAGTAAAATGAGCGTACATTGTCTCGATACACAAAAATATCTTGCAATGACACCTCCTGTGCTCCGTATATTTGAGCATTGCAGCTAGTATTTCCTCTGACAACCGACTTGCTTCGGACAAACTGCATCAAAGCTAAACATAGCCTACAAAAGTAAAGCAGACATGCGACACACACACACACAAAACTTACAGTAGACCTAAAATCTACAATATTGGGGAGATTATAAGGTTGCACTGATTCGGGGTAGGGTAGTGGCACTATACTGGATGGTATATCGGTCAGAATAAAGGACGAAGAAGAGATGGGTTTAACTCTGTATTGTTCCAGCATTGATATTCAGTTGCCAATATGCACACACATGTATACATATCACATACATATATAGTCTGAAAGAAAAGAACAAAATACAACTTAGATTCTAATTTCATACAAATAATCTTTCTGCAGCTCATCATACATAAATGCACTATTATGCTTATCAGGCTGAAATAGTAGGCTAGAAACACATACAACAACACGAATTCCCTTCAAGTTAGGAAGTAGAACTTTAGTTCGTGACTATAACTATGCCATGGTCAATGTTGCCATCTAGTGGCTTAAAACGGTATTGTGTAATAACGTTAACGGCACATGTACACTCTTTTCCTCCGTTCGGAGATGCTACGTTCTTACAACAGTCTAAACACCAGGTGGTCAATTCCTAAGCTAAACACATGAAATATTACAATCTCCTAGAACAGTTACACTATATTACTTCAAGGAAACTACAGCAAGAGCAAGTTTAACTATCTTAGCAACTTCTTGCATACCTGTATGGATTAAGTCGATATTCACATCCTACAAACTTACTTTTCGTCAATGACTCGACACTCTGAATATTAACGACTGGATTACTCAGGATAACTACGGGATTAACAGGTAAGTAACTATACTTTTCTTGGAGCACCAAACTTGCACGTCTGCTGATTACTGCAGGCACTGGCAGAGAGAAAACTAAACAGGAAATACGTAAATCTAACAAAGAAAATATTGCGACAAATGATATATCGCGGCAAATGCACGTAACAGTCCAAGCCTTTTCTACAGCCGCCCCCAAATGTGCAAGGCACATTTGCTACTACTAAAGGCTTGTCAGTCAGTATCAGGGGGGCCGGAGGTCGGAACATCATCCTCCCCTAATGGCAGAGCTGGCTACATCACCAGCCGGGCAACTGGACGGGTGTACATATGACCTTTGATGTTCACATCAGCTGATCTGATGCACCCATCATCACTGCGATGAACCTTGGTCACACGTCCAATAGGCCACAGGGCCCTAGGTTGCTGAGGGTCCACCATCAGGACCACTGCTTTCTCCAGGAGCTCAGGAGGTGAGGCCTGCCATTTTTTGTCTGGTCTGCAGGCTGGGTAGGTATTCCCTGATGAATCGGGACCAGAAGTGATCCGCCAGTACCTGTGAGTGCCGCCATCTTTGACGACTCAGGATCTAGGTCTCTGGGTAGACCACTTGGGGAAGCGATCCATCAGGCCGCCCCATGAGCAGGCTGTTTGGGGTCACGGGGTCAATATCTGCAATGTCAGCAGACACGTAACCCAGTGGCTTTGAGTTGAGGATAGCCTCCACTTCTAGGAGAACGGTGAGTAACACTTCCTCAGGAACAGGTTGGGACCCCACGCAGGTGTAGAGTGCAGACTTAACTGAACGGACTTCTCTTTCCCACACTCCGCCGAAGTGTGGGGCTGCAGGTGGGTTAAAGCAGAACTTGATCCTTTGGCGGGTGAGCTGTGTCTGTAGGACTGGTACCATATTGGCAAAGGCTTCCTTCAGTTTCCTCTCTCCTCCTTTAAAATTAGTCCCTCGATCAGACCACAATTCGGCAGGACTTCCTCTTCTGGCGATGAATCGCCTCAGGGCCATCAGGTAGGCATCAGTGTCCATATTACTGAGGATATCCAAGTGTACTGCCCTGGTGGTTAAACACTTGAATATAATTCCCCAGCGTTTCTCTTGGCGTCTGCCTACTTTCACTGACATGGGACCAAAGCAATCTACGCCAGTCGAGTAGAAGGCTGGTTTGTGTAGTCGGAGATGGGCGGTGGGAAGATCCGCCATTTTAGGGACAGCAGGCTGGGCTCTCCAGCGCTGGCACTCTGCACAAGCGCGTTAGTGTCTGCGGACTGCTTCCCGACCATTGATGACCCAGTATGACCTCCGCAGCTCTGCAAAGACCCGCTCCGGGGCCAGGATGATGCAGGTCTTCGTCATATTTCTGGATAAGCAGCCGGGTCACTGGGTGAGCCGCGTCCAGGACAATAGGGTGCAGTGATACATCCGCCTGCCCTTCTAGTCGTCGGAGCCGCCCACCCACTCTTATAAGGCCTGTAGACTTGTCCATTTCAGGAGCTAGGGTAAGTACACGACTCCTTGACAGGACAGGACTGCTGTTGAGCTCTCTGGAGGGCGGTTACCTCTGCTTGTCGATACTCAGCAGCACTGGGGGTGGAGCTGAGAGGCTGGAGCTCTGGAGCGGTGGTGTCCATGAGCTCTTGCCACGTCTCAAACTCTTTACCCTCTTTGCTGGTCGTTTCAGGTGAGGTGACTGTTACTCCACAGAAGGCAACCTTGCGGAGCTATGTCTTGTCCTCAGGCGGTTCAGTGCTGGGCCGCTCAGGCCAGGTGTCAGGGCTCTGGAGCAGGAACGGAGGTCCTTGTGACCATCGGTTTGGCTCAATGAGGGCTTCAAGGGGCTTTCCTCTCGTCAAGTCATCGGCGGGATTATTCGCTATCTCACTCCGACGAACACCTTATACCGACAAGACTGGGTGTGTAGCCAGGTTAGTACTGTAGTGGAGTTCGACCACAAAACTTTACGGGCCACTTTCAGAGTTCCCTCTCCAAGACACGAGCCAGATGTGCGGCCACGAGAGCTGCACACAGCTCCAGGCGTGGAATTGAATGCAGGCGTTTTGGAGCTACCCGTGAGCGGGCGAGGATGAAGGCCAGGTGTATGTGGCTGTCAGCGTCCTCGGTTCTCATATATGCCACGGCTCCATACGCCTGCTCTGATGCGTCTGCGAAGATGTGCACTTCACGAGTGACACCCTCTAGTTTTACATCAGTCGGCACATACGCACGAGGGAAGGCAACATGAGGCAGTAACTTCAGCTCAGCCTCCCAGCTGGACCAGGCTTGCAGGAGCTCAGAGGGCAGATTGGAGTCATCCCAGCCGCGTTGCTTGTTCCACAGCTGGCGGATGATGAGCTTAGCCCAGGTGGAGAAGGGCAACAGATAACCTAAGGGGTCATACTGTGTAGCTACAACTTTATAAATGTTCCTCAGGGTAGGTGTCTTATACACCACTGGCTGATGTTTGTAGTCTAAGGAATCTGTCTGCCAGTTCCAGCTGAGGTTGAGGGTTGATTCCAGTGGGTTGATCTTATCTTGAGCGAGCCACAGGTCTAAGCTCTCTGATCTGGCATCTTGAGGTAGGTGACTCAGGACACTCGGATCGTTGCAGGCCCACTGACGCAGTTGGAAGCCAGCAGAGGGCAGCAGGTCCCCACAGAGAATCTCAGGTCGTGGTCAGGCTTGCTGTGGTCGATGACGTGGCGTTACAGAGCGTATGTGGCACAGCAGGGGCTGCAGGTGGTGCCGAACGGCATTACCTGCCACTCGAACACTTTGGGGGGCTCCTCAGCTTTCAGGTCACGCCACAGGAACCTCAGCAGGGGACGATCATCAGGCAGGAGGCGTACCTGATGAAACATCCCCTTGATGTCTCCACTAACGGCTACAGGCTGCTCGCGAAATCTCACCAGGACACCCAGCAAGGAGGCGCCGAGTGCAGGGCCAGGAAGGAGGTACTGGTTCAGAGTCTGCTCCAGGTACTGGTGAGAGCAGCTGAAGACAAGGCGATTTTTTCCGTTGTGTGTGACGAGGTGATGGGGGATGTACTAGCTTTCTTTAGGGGGGCTCTCTTGAGTGACTTCCCTAACCACACCTGCTTCGATTAGTTTGTGCATCTCTATCTTGTAGGCATCTGCTTGTTCTGGGTTTCTCAGGAGACGCCTCTCTGTGCTGCGTAGCATAGGCAGAACTGACTCCTTGGGTGCCTGCAGCTGTGGCATAGCCGTGTGGCGCAGCAGTGGCGTGGCGTACCTGAGGACCCTATCGACTTTAGTGCGGATGGTCTTGGCTTCAAGCAGTGCGATAGCCTGTTTATCCTGCTTTGACCTGGTCACCTCTTTCTCCCGCTGGTAAGTAAACTATGTCCACTTTCCACAGCCGTTCGACGTGCTTGTACAACTCGTCCGTCAGTGGTGGGCCAGAGGTGAACAGACACTGGGCAGCGTGTGGTGGCCGCCCCATGAACTGGATGGGGCCTTGGAGAGTCCACCCAAGCCTAGTGTGGACGGCTGCTGGACCATCCGGAGGGCCCAGTCTGACGGGTTCGACAGGCGTTATCAGGTGGGGCTGGTCAGAGCAAATCAGGAGGGATGGCGTAAGGGAAGGCCACGGAGGTGTTTAAACTTTTGCTGAAGGCGATCAATGGGATAGGTGTGCTGAGCTAAGCTGAGGGGTAGCAGCCGAGGAGACACCAGCGCATGGCGTAAAACTCGTTTTTCACCCGCGGAAAGTTTAATTTGGTATTTCGCATGTTTATTTTTTATCATTGCGCCCAGGGGTGTGGCAATTAACAACCTAGGGAGGAGCCTGGCGCGTTGTCTAAAAATCGCTATCGTACACCACCCAAACCTGGTCAGAAGTCAATGGCGAGTTGTTCATATGCTATTTTAAGAGCGCATGTCAACAGTCATATTGGCAGGTGCACGCACCATCCTTCTATCATTCATGAACGCACACCAGCGCACATCCATGCAAAGCATTACAAATTGCACGATTACAATGGGAAACATAATTAGAATAAAGATATTATGAAATACTGTACATCTCATGATGAGTAGTTATTCACCATCATTTGCAAATTGGTAATGACGGTTAAAAGTGATTAGGGGAGAGGCGAGAGATACGTATGGAGCACAGCTGAAGACGCACTGGACGAGATATAAGCAACTCCTCTGCAGGATAAATGTTGTTTTATTCAGTCATTTGAACAATATTGGTAAGTGTTGCTTTTTCCAGCCTATGTTTTCAGTGGTAACCCATTGTCAGTCAATAGTGAAAGTAACTGCATATACAGTGATGGCCAAAAAAATTGGCACCCATGCTAAAGTTGACTGAAAAGAGGAATATAAAATCATCTTTTGGAAATTGATCTTAATGCCTTAAGTGAAAAATGAGGAAATATCTAACCTTTAAGGACACCAATTTTCTTAGTGAATGAATAATGTATCATAAATAAATAAATGTTCTTCCTTAAAATACAGGGGTCATAAGTATTCCCACCCCTATGTTAAATTCCCATAGAGACAGGCAGATTTTTATTTTTAAAGGCCAGTTATTTCATGGATCCAGAATACTGTGCATCCTGATAAAGTTACCTTGACCTTTGGAATTAAAATAGCCCCACATCATCACATACCCATCACCATACCTAGAGATTGGCATGGGTGTTATTTCAGTTAGCCTATTAGCTGGTTTGATTTGCATTGAGCAATAGGCTAACTGAAATAACACCCATGCCAATCTCTAGGTATGGTGAAGGGTATGTGATGATGTGGGGCTATTTTAATTCCAAAGGCCAAGGTAACTTTATCAGGATATGTATATATATGAAGTTAGTTTCACTTTGCCAATGAGTTCAAATAATAGACGAGTGCAATTGCGTGAAGGCTATGCTAGGTTTTAGTAAAGCATGGCTTAAGAATGACTATTCCATACGGTCTCGCAAGCAGCCTCCTTCAAATGCGCCGTTGAATGCCAAAATACCGATGCATTTATTTGACATATCGCGCGTTGCGCCGTTAAAGGGAATGACAGATGTCATTCTCATTGGTTTAAAATTATGTTACGCCCCAAACACACCCTTCTGACTGATTTAAAAACCTAGGAACACCTTGTTGCGCCATGCGCTCCACTTTTGATAACGAAACCCCTCCCAATGTGAACTGGACATCCTACTAAATTTGAATAGACTTTTGACGAGTGACGATGCACTTTAGAATGTCATGATAGGGCCCAGTGTGTCCGTGAAGTACTTGGAGATCCTGACGACCAGTGCGTAATGGGAGAGCTTCAGGGGATCCCTTTACGCCGAGAGACTTGGCTGCAGCTGGCAACAACATTGTCCTCTCCGATCCGTTGTCAAGGATTGCAAAGGTGTCTAGGGTCTTCTCTACATAATGCACGAGCACTGGGACAACCTTTAGCATGACTCTTTTGCCAGTTCCAGGTCGGTCTAGGTACAGGGCGTCGGCAGGGGAGCTCGTCAGACAGCTCTCTTCCTTAACTGCCAGGTCTTTGCTACCTCTTTCTGTTCTTGTGTTTATCTCGTGGAGAGCCAGGAGGTGTTTCCCTTGACAGAGGTTGCAAGGTTTCTTTAATGTACACTGAGCTGCTTGATGAGTTCGTGCACAGCGCCAGCAGCGCTTGTTAACCTGGATCCACTCTTTAAGCTGGTCTTTGGAGAGTTTGGCGACATCACTGCATTGACTAAGGTAGTGCTCTGTACTCTCACAGTATGCACAGTAGGCTTTGGCCTTTGCTTTCTTCTTCACTGAACTCTCCCTGTGTGATGAAGACGTGGACTCAGAAGCCTCTCCAGCACCGTGTAGGACCGTCACTGCTTGTTTCCCATGACGACCATCAACCTTTGTGCCCTGCCTTTCTTTTCCGCCTTTAACACTGGCTTGATTGTCAAAGCCCTGACACCACGATTCGTAGTGTAGCCATTCTGATAGATCATACAGAGTGTGAGTGGCTCCGGGCTGCCGGAAATGATGACGGCGAAAATCAGCTCGCTGTTCTGGTGGAAGTTTACTCAAGAGCTACGTGTGAGCCACAGATGAGTTCAGTTTCCCCTTCAGGGCCCAATGTCTGCAGCAGGCCCACTAGTGACTGCACCTGGAGGGAGAATTTCTGGAACGCCGCTGTATCACCACGATTGACTTCATGGGCTTCTAGAACACTGGCTATCTTTCTTAAGGCAAGCTGATGAGGTTGGCCGAATTTATCATGCAGGGCGGCCATGGTGTCAGAGTAAGGGGTTGGTGAGTTTAGGTAGGCATCGGCTATAAGTTTAGCTTCATCCAGCTTTAGATGGTCTACAAGTATTTGGTACCTGAAGACTTCCGTGGAATCATATGGAAGCAGGTTCTCTAAAGCTATGCGTAGCCTCGCAAACTCACTAGGGTCTGGGTGAATGAATTTAGGTATAGTGGGTCTAGGGCCTCTATACGCTTGCTCGATGACAGGGGGCTGCAGTGGCAGGCTAGGCCTTGTGCCAGGTGCCCTGGTGGCCGCTAGTGGGTGCTGGATGGGCGCTGAATACGTTCCCCCAGGGTAGGCTGGAGAGGGCCGTGTGAGAGGCTGAGTGGGACGTGCTGGAGGGCGAGGTAATTGCTGGTGATGTTTTACCTGCACATGGTAGGACATCCTTGCATGAGGAGCAGAGGCTGGTGGCCGCTGTATTGGTGGTGGAGGCTTTAGAGGCATTTGGGCAGGGTCTTTAGGGCCATAGTAGGGTTGTCTATAATCTAGCTCTGATGCCTCCTGTCACAGGCGGAGGGCGCTATTGCCTCCTTAACCCAATCTCTAGCAGTGGGGAGAACACTCTACTCCTCAATAATGCCAAGAGTCCGAGAAATATATTAAAAACCAGTATTTTATTAAGTTACATATAAAAGGAGATAAATGCTAAAAGTCCCATCGACCAAATGAGCTCCCCTCCCAGTGTTCGAATGTCCAGCACCCCCAACGAGCCGGCGGCCAAGTCAGCGGAAGCAACTTTGCCCAGTGGTCGGCTCCTCCGATCGAAACAGGTCCCGCCGTCAGCAGACCTGCGTCCCAGTGGCAGCTGTTTGGTGGCAGAACAGAGGCTACTTAGTGAACGCAGCTAAATCCCTCCTATAGACCCCAGCCCATCCGAGTAACAAAAACACAATTCACTGCACCAAAATACACACAGTTCATCACACGTTACATAAGGCCGATCATAAGCACAGAAATCCAACCACTGCAATCCACACCACACGGCTATTATACGACTTGGACTCGGGCTATAGGCAAAGGGGGGGGGGGGGGGGGAGAGTGGAGTTTAGCTACAGTTCATGAGGTAGTCAGCTGCAACGGGCAGACAGCAGGAGCAGAGAGGTAAGGACACAAAGGCCGCAGCCGGGTGGCGCTAGGCAGGGAGTGTAACCAGTCCAACACAGTTCTAAACAGCACCAAAAATGCAGTCAAGGGGGGGGCCAGGGATAGGAGCTGCTAGGTAGGGACAGTCAATAATGCAGTGCAGTAGCACCAGAGTTATAGAAAAGTCTATGGCCCAGCAATGGGCATTCAGGAGGCAATTAACAAATACTTAGCTCTGCGAGGGGCGGACGCTTCCACCCCTCTGACATCCAATGACGCTTGAACACATAGTCGGCCGCCGTTGAACAGGGGACGAGCGAAGTCTGTAGCCTACTTGATAACTGGAGGCGAGTTGTAAGCCGTAGCTTCACTTGATAACTGGAGGCGTGTAGTCCGTAGCTCACTTGCTAACTGGAGGCGTGTAGTCCGTAGCTCACTTGATAACTAGAGGCGTGTAGTCCGTAGCTCACTTGATAACTGGAGGCGTGTAGTCCGTAGCTCACTTGATAACTGGAGGCGTGTAGACCGTAGCTCACTTGATAACTGGAGGCGTGTAGTCCGTAGCTCACTTGGAAACCGGCGAGTGAGCCGCCTCTAATGCAGGAGAAGAGAGGGTAGGCTCAGGAACAATAGCAGTAATCACCGCACAGCAACAAGCAGAGGGTAGACAGAAAACGGGGTACTTAGCTCTGTGAGGGGTGGACGTCTCCACCCCTCGGATATCGGCCTGGACAGCGCCTGGACAGACCGGCCGACTTGCTCGGAAGGCTTGATAACTGGAGGCGAGTGAAGTCTTTGGCCGCGGCTCACACTCAGCGTTCACACGCTGCTGTCGTGTCGTCTGTAGCTCGCCCTCTCTTTGGGACTCCAGCTCCGCTGCTTGTCACGTCCTTCTCCAAAGGCTACTTCGCCACGACTGAGAGTGGCCACGCTAGAAAAAGCCCAGTCCCCCCCCAAAGTACCAATCACCGAACCCACCGTTCCCGCTACACACCTGTGTCTAATTAATCTACACCTCAAGTGCCAATCACCCAAAACCATTCCCGCTACACACCTGTGTCTGATTTGTAAACACTGTGTGCTTAAGGGGGCTGCCATCTTGGCCTAATAGTGTTCCACCCCAAAACCAGTCCCCATGGAATTCCAGAGGCCATTTTAGTTCCCACCCTGTGACACTCTCCCCCGCTAGATTAGTTCTAGTCCCGAGAACTAAAGGTTACGATCCCCAGTTTCCATACCTCTCAGGTGGTCTCCCCTGTGTGTGCCTCTGGGATCGCCGGAGCTCTGGGCCAGATTCTAGCCCTCCAGGTGGTTGGTTCGGCCCCACCTGTGCCCACGCCCACCCCATTTGAGGCAGGGAGGAGTTTTGCTGTTTCTCTGCAGCCCCCTCCCTAGCATGGGGATAATGTGGACATGGCCGCAGTAGGTTTCGATGTAGTACCCGCTCTGGGCCCGGCTTCCCTTCTGGTCTCACAACATAGACAGGTCTGTCAGCTTGGCGAGATCGCACAACATAGGGCTGGGGTTCCCATCGGTCGCTCAATTTCCCTTTCCCTTGCCTCCGGTTGTCCCAGACCAACACACGTTCTCCAGGTAGCAATGGGGCCTCCCGCGCCGTCTTGTCATAGTGGCTTCGATTCCTCTCCGCAGCCACCCCCAATTTCTCGGACACTTTGCTGTATGCATATCGGAGCCGCTCGTGGTGTTGCATCACCCATTCGGAGACGCCACTCGCCCCATCCGATGGCGTGGTCCCCAGGAGTAGATCCAAAGGTAACCGTATGTGTCTGCCGAACATCAAATAGCTGGGTGCATAGCCTGTAGTTGCATGAACGGAGTTATTGTAGGCATGGAGCAATGCTGGAAGGTGTTCCACCCACCTATTCTGCTGTTCTGACTCCAAGGTCCCCAGCAGATTCAACAGCGTCTGGTTAAACCTCTCACAGCCGCCGTTACCCTGGGGGTGGTAAGGTGTAGTGCGGGTCTTGCGACAGCCGTATAACTGGCATAATTCCCGGATGAGGGTGGACTCGAAATTTGGCCCCTGGTCAGAATGAAGGACCTCGGGGCAGCCAAATGGCTGCAGGACTGCGTTCCACAGAACCCTTGCGGTTGTGAGAGCCGTCTGATCAGTTGTAGGAACAGCCCACGCAAACTTGGTAAATAGGTCAGTAATGACCAAAATGTTCTGGAACCTGTCCGTGGGGCGACTAAGCGTCAAAAAGTCAGTAGCCAGCATATGGAGCGGAGCCTTAGGCTCTAGGGGGACTAGGGGGGCTCTAGGATCCTGTTTGGCCTTACGCAGCATACACCTCGGACATCCCTGAACAAAGTGGCATACTGAGGCCTCCATTTGCGGCCAATAGAAAACCCTCCTCACCAAAGACAATGTCCTGTCCTGACCCTGGTGGCCCGACTGGCCATGATATGCCTCCAGCAATGGGCGGACCTGGTTCTGGGGGACCACAATTTGATAATTTAGCTCCTGGGTCAGGGGGTCTTGAACAGTGCGACAGATGACCCCTTCTCTCAGACTCAGGCGACTCCATTGGCTTAATAGTTGTTGCACAAATCGAGACTGCGCCTTCCTCTCGGGGGCTGGAGGCAACGCCCCCTTCTCCAGATAAGTTCGTGTCACCGCCAAATTCTCGTCTGCTGCTTGTAGCCCTTGCCAATGTTCGGGGTCCCACCCCCAGCAGGCATGGGGGGCATCATTACTTGACCCTGGTGCTTCCACTATGCCTACCAATAACTCTTCCTCCGGCACGGGCAGGTGGCCAGTTGGGGGACGGCTGTCGGGTGTGGGGAGTCTAGAGAGGACATCCGCATTGGTATGCTCCCTCCCTGGCCTATACCGTATGCTGTAATCAAAGTTGGCCAGCTGCGCCACCCACCTTTGTTCTACCGCCCCCAATTTAGCAGTCTTTAAATGGACCAGTGGGTTGTTGTCGGTGACAACAGTGACTTTTGCCCCCCAAAGATAATCCTTGAATTTCTCACTAATAGCCCATTTCATGGCTAAAAGTTCTAGCTTGAAGGAACTGTAGTTGGCGTCATTTCGTTCCGCGGGGTGGAGGCTTCTACTGGCATAAGCAATGACTCGTTCTACCCCCCCCTGTTGCTGGGCCAGTACAGCCCCTAAGCCACTATTGCTCGCATCGGTATACACAGTGAAAGGCTGGGTATAGTCCGCATATGCAAGAATTGGGGCCTGTAACAGTTCTTGTTTGAGCCTCTGGAAGGCAACCTCACAGTCATCATTCCACTGAATTGGGGGTGACCCTCGCCTCTGGGGACGCCCAGTACCCGCTAGGAGCCCATTAAGGGGCTTAGCAATTTTAGAAAAGTCCTTTATAAATCGCCGATAGTACCCCACAAAGCCCAGGAATGCCCTCACTTGCCTAACTGTCTTTGGTGGTTGCCACTCCTGTACAGCGGACACTTTATCGGGATCCGGGGAGACTCCTTTGTTGCTAACACAATGGCCCAAGAACTTGACCTCCTTCCTGAAGAGTTGGCATTTTTCCGGACGCAGCTTCAGGCCGTATCGTTCCAGGGCTCGAAACACCTCTTCCAGGTGTTGTAGATGAACTGTAAAATTCACAGAAAACAGGATCACATCATCCAAATACACCAATGTAGACTCAGACAATTGCCCCCCCAGGCACCTCTGCATCAATCTCTGGAACGTTGCGGGCGCGTTGCAAAGTCCAAATGGCATACGGTCCCATTCAAACAGTCCAAATGGGGTAGTGAAGGCAGTTTTTTCACGATCCTTCTCAGCAACCCGAACTTGCCAATACCCACTCGCAAGATCTAAAGTCGAGTACCAGGCTGCCTGAGTCAGGCTGGTTAGCGAATCTTCTATCCTGGGCAATGGAAAAGCATCCTTTCTAGTTACGCTATTTAGTTTACGGTAGTCTACACAGAATCTCCAGGCACCGCTCTTTTTCTGCACTAGTACTACCGGCGCTGCCCAAGGACTACTGCTTTCCCGAATGACCCCGCTTCCCAGCATACCTTGCAACAATGTCCGGATCTCTTGGTAGAGAGTGGGTGGCACAGGCCTGTACCTCTCCCGAACTGGCGCAGCCTCACCCGTTGGAATCTGGTGCGTCACTAGGTCAGTACATCCGTAATCCTCGTCATGAGAAGCGAACACGTGTTGCCATCTGGTTAAGAACCGTTGTAGCTGCAACTGCTGGTCGGTGTCCAAATCCCCCTGCAAGGACTCACACATTAAATGTTCAGGCACCCCCTCCCCGAGCGTGTTGGGTTCAGCCCCCAACCGGACGACAGCTACCTCAATCACCCCTGGACTGACCTCAGTCAAGCAGACATCAGAGCCATCTCTCACCTGGGCGGTGTCCACCATTGTGACCCAGGCGATTTTGTAGTGCCGATGGAGGAGTACTGGGTGAGCTTGGAGGTTCCGCACTCTCACTGGAACTCTGCCCCTATGTACTTTAGTAAGGGCCCGGGCTACTTCAACCCCCTGGCCCTCCCCATGGGGCTCCACTAGTACACAGGAATTAGGATAATTAGCTCGTGCTGGTAGCTTAGCCCACACTAATGCTTCACTGTGTGCAGGGATAGAAATAGCAAACCGGCAAGCCACCCGAGCGGTGTCCGTTCTGTCCCGCTGAGCAGCCGAGGCATGGATCCACTGGCAGTCTGCAAAGACCTGTTCCCATCCCCTCTCATCTGTTGCGCCTGAAGTCACGGTAGAGGTTGTCTTCTTGTGTTGGAAGAGTTCCTCCCAACAAGCTGCGATCACGTTCATTCCTAACAGTGCCCTATGTGACCCCAGACACTTGTCTCGAACCACCACCACCCCCCTTGCTGGCACTTGCACCCCCCTTACTTGAAAGTCCAACACTAGGTATCCTATATAAGGAATATCTAACCCATTGGCACCACGCAGGGAAAGCCAGGAACCATAAGGGCCCTGGGGTTGTTGGTCAGAGAAGAGTTCTTTACACAATGTTTCTGAGAACATGGTAACTTGTGAACCTGTATCTACCAGGCAACGTATATCTCTATCATTTACTTTTATGTCCACAAGGGGGCACTGGCCAATTAACATGTCTTTTTGATGGAGAGAGGGGTCGGGTGGGGGTTTTCCGGTCACTTGACCCACAGTGGCCGGAGACACTAAAAACCCCCTTGGGAGGCACGCCTAGGGGGACAGTGGCGGCTGACATGGCCCGCTTCACCACACTTATTGCAAATGGGGCGACCTTGGTCGTCCCACTGGAACTTCGGTCTAGTAGGGCGGTTGGAGGGTCCTCGCCCCACCCATGTCCCTTCTGACTGAGAACGTTCGCGAGGGGGCGGGGGTGCCGTGGGGAGTCCGGCTCTTAACTCTTCTAGGATAGCTTTGGACATCGCAGATAATTGCGTTTTAACATCCCTCATAATCTCTGTCCGTAGATTTTGTTTCCAGTCTGTCACAGGAACGGCCGCCACGGTTTCCGAGCTTCGTGCAGTCATGCAGCAGTGTTGTTCGCCCTGTTCCCCCTGGTCTTCCTCCAAGGCCAGGGCTTCTTTCCTTATGGCTTTGAAGGTCATTTCTGGGTTCCGCCGTAGCTGTGTTTTCAGTGCCTGGCGGATATGGCCATCTCGCAGCCCCATCAAGAACTGGTCTCGGGCAAGGGCATCACCGTCTCCCAGGCCTGCACTGCCTCTCCTTTTCAACCTGGAAAACATCTCAAGTATTTGTAGAGCAAACAGACGAATGGATTGCTTAGGGCCTTGTCGACAATTAAAGAACTGTGCTCTTAACGATGGTAAGGGCGTGTTGTCTCCATACAGTACATTCAGATGGTCAAATATTTTCTTCGAAGTATTGCGGTTTACCTCCTCTATAGCCAATATCTCCCTCTTAGCCTCCCCCTCTAATGACCCGAGGATAAACTGAAGCTGTTGTGGTTCGGTAAGTCCCTGGATCCCAATCAGATAGTTAATTTGGGCTTCCCATTCTTTAAGAGTCAGTTCTGAATTTAGCCCCCCAAATCTCTGTGCCCAGGGGGCCCCCATAAAAAATGGCATCATAACCTGAGGCCGGCTAGCGGGTACTGACCCCTCCTGCATATTGAAGAGTATAGTATCTCAACCCACTGCAAGATCCTGCCGACTACGCCAAATTGTCACAGGCGGAGGGCGCTATTGCCTCCTTAACCCAATCTCTAGCAGTGGGGAGAACACTCTACTCCTCAATAATGCCAAGAGTCCGAGAAATATATTAAAAACCAGTATTTTATTAAGTTACATATAAAAGGAGCTAAATGCTAAAAGTCCCATCGACCAAATGAGCTCCCCTCCCAGTGTTCGAATGTCCAGCACCCCCAACGAGCCGGCGGCCAAGTCAGCGGAAGCAACTTTGCCCAGTGGTCGGCTCCTCCGATCGAAACAGGTCCCGCCGTCAGCAGACCTGCGTCCCAGTGGCAGCTGTTTGGTGGCAGAACAGAGGCTACTTAGTGAACGCAGCTAAATCCCTCCTATAGACCCCAGCCCATCCGAGTAACAAAAACACAATTCACTGCACCAAAATACACACAGTTCATCACACGTTACATAAGGCCGATCATAAGCACAGAAATCCAACCACTGCAATCCACACCACACGGCTATTATACGACTTGGACTCGGGCTATAGGCAAAGGGGGGGGGGGGGGGGGAGAGTGGAGTTTAGCTACAGTTCATGAGGTAGTCAGCTGCAACGGGCAGACAGCAGGAGCAGAGAGGTAAGGACACAAAGGCCGCAGCCGGGTGGCGCTAGGCAGGGAGTGTAACCAGTCCAACACAGTTCTAAACAGCACCAAAAATGCAGTCAAGGGGGGGGCCAGGGATAGGAGCTGCTAGGTAGGGACAGTCAATAATGCAGTGCAGTAGCACCAGAGTTATAGAAAAGTCTATGGCCCAGCAATGGGCATTCAGGAGGCAATTAACAAATACTTAGCTCTGCGAGGGGCGGACGCTTCCACCCCTCTGACATCCAATGACGCTTGAACACATAGTCGGCCGCCGTTGAACAGGGGACGAGCGAAGTCTGTAGCCTACTTGATAACTGGAGGCGAGTTGTAAGCCGTAGCTTCACTTGATAACTGGAGGCGTGTAGTCCGTAGCTCACTTGCTAACTGGAGGCGTGTAGTCCGTAGCTCACTTGATAACTAGAGGCGTGTAGTCCGTAGCTCACTTGATAACTGGAGGCGTGTAGTCCGTAGCTCACTTGATAACTGGAGGCGTGTAGACCGTAGCTCACTTGATAACTGGAGGCGTGTAGTCCGTAGCTCACTTGGAAACCGGCGAGTGAGCCGCCTCTAATGCAGGAGAAGAGAGGGTAGGCTCAGGAACAATAGCAGTAATCACCGCACAGCAACAAGCAGAGGGTAGACAGAAAACGGGTACTTAGCTCTGTGAGGGGTGGACGTCTCCACCCCTCGGATATCGGCCTGGACAGCGCCTGGACAGACCGGCCGACTTGCTCGGAAGGCTTGATAACTGGAGGCGAGTGAAGTCTTTGGCCGCGGCTCACACTCAGCGTTCACACGCTGCTGTCGTGTCGTCTGTAGCTCGCCCTCTCTTTGGGACTCCAGCTCCGCTGCTTGTCACGTCCTTCTCCAAAGGCTACTTCGCCACGACTGAGAGTGGCCACGCTAGAAAAAGCCCAGTCCCCCCCCAAAGTACCAATCACCGAACCCACCGTTCCCGCTACACACCTGTGTCTAATTAATCTACACCTCAAGTGCCAATCACCCAAAACCATTCCCGCTACACACCTGTGTCTGATTTGTAAACACTGTGTGCTTAAGGGGGCTGCCATCTTGGCCTAATAGTGTTCCACCCCAAAACCAGTCCCCATGGAATTCCAGAGGCCATTTTAGTTCCCACCCTGTGACACTCTCCCCCGCTAGATTAGTTCTAGTCCCGAGAACTAAAGGTTACGATCCCCAGTTTCCATACCTCTCAGGTGGTCTCCCCTGTGTGTGCCTCTGGGATCGCCGGAGCTCTGGGCCAGATTCTAGCCCTCCAGGTGGTTGGTTCGGCCCCACCTGTGCCCACGCCCACCCCATTTGAGGCAGGGAGGAGTTTTGCTGTTTCTCTGCAGCCCCCTCCCTAGCATGGGGATAATGTGGACATGGCCGCAGTAGGTTTCGATGTAGTACCCGCTCTGGGCCCGGCTTCCCTTCTGGTCTCACAACATAGACAGGTCTGTCAGCTTGGCGAGATCGCACAACATAGGGCTGGGGTTCCCATCGGTCGCTCAATTTCCCTTTCCCTTGCCTCCGGTTGTCCCAGACCAACACACGTTCTCCAGGTAGCAATGGGGCCTCCCGCGCCGTCTTGTCATAGTGGCTTCGATTCCTCTCCGCAGCCACCCCCAATTTCTCGGACACTTTGCTGTATGCATATCGGAGCCGCTCGTGGTGTTGCATCACCCATTCGGAGACGCCACTCGCCCCATCCGATGGCGTGGTCCCCAGGAGTAGATCCAAAGGTAACCGTATGTGTCTGCCGAACATCAAATAGCTGGGTGCATAGCCTGTAGTTGCATGAACGGAGTTATTGTAGGCATGGAGCAATGCTGGAAGGTGTTCCACCCACCTATTCTGCTGTTCTGACTCCAAGGTCCCCAGCAGATTCAACAGCGTCTGGTTAAACCTCTCACAGCCGCCGTTACCCTGGGGGTGGTAAGGTGTAGTGCGGGTCTTGCGACAGCCGTATAACTGGCATAATTCCCGGATGAGGGTGGACTCGAAATTTGGCCCCTGGTCAGAATGAAGGACCTCGGGGCAGCCAAATGGCTGCAGGACTGCGTTCCACAGAACCCTTGCGGTTGTGAGAGCCGTCTGATCAGTTGTAGGAACAGCCCACGCAAACTTGGTAAATAGGTCAGTAATGACCAAAATGTTCTGGAACCTGTCCGTGGGGCGACTAAGCGTCAAAAAGTCAGTAGCCAGCATATGGAGCGGAGCCTTAGGCTCTAGGGGGACTAGGGGGGCTCTAGGATCCTGTTTGGCCTTACGCAGCATACACCTCGGACATCCCTGAACAAAGTGGCATACTGAGGCCTCCATTTGCGGCCAATAGAAAACCCTCCTCACCAAAGACAATGTCCTGTCCTGACCCTGGTGGCCCGACTGGCCATGATATGCCTCCAGCAATGGGCGGACCTGGTTCTGGGGGACCACAATTTGATAATTTAGCTCCTGGGTCAGGGGGTCTTGAACAGTGCGACAGATGACCCCTTCTCTCAGACTCAGGCGACTCCATTGGCTTAATAGTTGTTGCACAAATCGAGACTGCGCCTTCCTCTCGGGGGCTGGAGGCAACGCCCCCTTCTCCAGATAAGTTCGTGTCACCGCCAAATTCTCGTCTGCTGCTTGTAGCCCTTGCCAATGTTCGGGGTCCCACCCCCAGCAGGCATGGGGGGCATCATTACTTGACCCTGGTGCTTCCACTATGCCTACCAATAACTCTTCCTCCGGCACGGGCAGGTGGCCAGTTGGGGGACGGCTGTCGGGTGTGGGGAGTCTAGAGAGGACATCCGCATTGGTATGCTCCCTCCCTGGCCTATACCGTATGCTGTAATCAAAGTTGGCCAGCTGCGCCACCCACCTTTGTTCTACCGCCCCCAATTTAGCAGTCTTTAAATGGACCAGTGGGTTGTTGTCGGTGACAACAGTGACTTTTGCCCCCCAAAGATAATCCTTGAATTTCTCACTAATAGCCCATTTCATGGCTAAAAGTTCTAGCTTGAAGGAACTGTAGTTGGCGTCATTTCGTTCCGCGGGGTGGAGGCTTCTACTGGCATAAGCAATGACTCGTTCTACCCCCCCCTGTTGCTGGGCCAGTACAGCCCCTAAGCCACTATTGCTCGCATCGGTATACACAGTGAAAGGCTGGGTATAGTCCGCATATGCAAGAATTGGGGCCTGTAACAGTTCTTGTTTGAGCCTCTGGAAGGCAACCTCACAGTCATCATTCCACTGAATTGGGGGTGACCCTCGCCTCTGGGGACGCCCAGTACCCGCTAGGAGCCCATTAAGGGGCTTAGCAATTTTAGAAAAGTCCTTTATAAATCGCCGATAGTACCCCACAAAGCCCAGGAATGCCCTCACTTGCCTAACTGTCTTTGGTGGTTGCCACTCCTGTACAGCGGACACTTTATCGGGATCCGGGGAGACTCCTTTGTTGCTAACACAATGGCCCAAGAACTTGACCTCCTTCCTGAAGAGTTGGCATTTTTCCGGACGCAGCTTCAGGCCGTATCGTTCCAGGGCTCGAAACACCTCTTCCAGGTGTTGTAGATGAACTGTAAAATTCACAGAAAACAGGATCACATCATCCAAATACACCAATGTAGACTCAGACAATTGCCCCCCCAGGCACCTCTGCATCAATCTCTGGAACGTTGCGGGCGCGTTGCAAAGTCCAAATGGCATACGGTCCCATTCAAACAGTCCAAATGGGGTAGTGAAGGCAGTTTTTTCACGATCCTTCTCAGCAACCCGAACTTGCCAATACCCACTCGCAAGATCTAAAGTCGAGTACCAGGCTGCCTGAGTCAGGCTGGTTAGCGAATCTTCTATCCTGGGCAATGGAAAAGCATCCTTTCTAGTTACGCTATTTAGTTTACGGTAGTCTACACAGAATCTCCAGGCACCGCTCTTTTTCTGCACTAGTACTACCGGCGCTGCCCAAGGACTACTGCTTTCCCGAATGACCCCGCTTCCCAGCATACCTTGCAACAATGTCCGGATCTCTTGGTAGAGAGTGGGTGGCACAGGCCTGTACCTCTCCCGAACTGGCGCAGCCTCACCCGTTGGAATCTGGTGCGTCACTAGGTCAGTACATCCGTAATCCTCGTCATGAGAAGCGAACACGTGTTGCCATCTGGTTAAGAACCGTTGTAGCTGCAACTGCTGGTCGGTGTCCAAATCCCCCTGCAAGGACTCACACATTAAATGTTCAGGCACCCCCTCCCCGAGCGTGTTGGGTTCAGCCCCCAACCGGACGACAGCTACCTCAATCACCCCTGGACTGACCTCAGTCAAGCAGACATCAGAGCCATCTCTCACCTGGGCGGTGTCCACCATTGTGACCCAGGCGATTTTGTAGTGCCGATGGAGGAGTACTGGGTGAGCTTGGAGGTTCCGCACTCTCACTGGAACTCTGCCCCTATGTACTTTAGTAAGGGCCCGGGCTACTTCAACCCCCTGGCCCTCCCCATGGGGCTCCACTAGTACACAGGAATTAGGATAATTAGCTCGTGCTGGTAGCAGCCCACACTAATGCTTCACTGTGTGCAGGGATAGAAATAGCAAACCGGCAAGCCACCCGAGCGGTGTCCGTTCTGTCCCGCTGAGCAGCCGAGGCATGGATCCGCTGGCAGTCTGCAAAGACCTGTTCCCATCCCCTCTCATCTGTTGCGCCTGAAGTCACGGTAGAGGTTGTCTTCTTGTGTTGGAAGAGTTCCTCCCAACAAGCTGCGATCACGTTCATTCCTAACAGTGCCCTATGTGACCCCAGACACTTGTCTCGAACCACCACCACCCCCCTTGCTGGCACTTGCACCCCCCTTACTTGAAAGTCCAACACTAGGTATCCTATATAAGGAATATCTAACCCATTGGCACCACGCAGGGAAAGCCAGGAACCATAAGGGCCCTGGGGTTGTTGGTCAGAGAAGAGTTCTTTACACAATGTTTCTGAGAACATGGTAACTTGTGAACCTGTATCTACCAGGCAACGTATATCTCTATCATTTACTTTTATGTCCACAAGGGGGCACTGGCCAATTAACATGTCTTTTTGATGGAGAGAGGGGTCGGGTGGGGGTTTTCCGGTCACTTGACCCACAGTGGCCGGAGACACTAAAAACCCCCTTGGGAGGCACGCCTAGGGGGACAGTGGCGGCTGACATGGCCCGCTTCACCACACTTATTGCAAATGGGGCGACCTTGGTCGTCCCACTGGAACTTCGGTCTAGTAGGGCGGTTGGAGGGTCCTCGCCCCACCCATGTCCCTTCTGACTGAGAACGTTCGCGAGGGGGCGGGGGTGCCGTGGGGAGTCCGGCTCTTAACTCTTCTAGGATAGCTTTGGACATCGCAGATAATTGCGTTTTAACATCCCTCATAATCTCTGTCCGTAGATTTTGTTTCCAGTCTGTCACAGGAACGGCCGCCACGGTTTCCGAGCTTCGTGCAGTCATGCAGCAGTGTTGTTCGCCCTGTTCCCCCTGGTCTTCCTCCAAGGCCAGGGCTTCTTTCCTTATGGCTTTGAAGGTCATTTCTGGGTTCCGCCGTAGCTGTGTTTTCAGTGCCTGGCGGATATGGCCATCTCGCAGCCCCATCAAGAACTGGTCTCGGGCAAGGGCATCACCGTCTCCCAGGCCTGCACTGCCTCTCCTTTTCAACCTGGAAAACATCTCAAGTATTTGTAGAGCAAACAGACGAATGGATTGCTTAGGGCCTTGTCGACAATTAAAGAACTGTGCTCTTAACGATGGTAAGGGCGTGTTGTCTCCATACAGTACATTCAGATGGTCAAATATTTTCTTCGAAGTATTGCGGTTTACCTCCTCTATAGCCAATATCTCCCTCTTAGCCTCCCCCTCTAATGACCCGAGGATAAACTGAAGCTGTTGTGGTTCGGTAAGTCCCTGGATCCCAATCAGATAGTTAATTTGGGCTTCCCATTCTTTAAGAGTCAGTTCTGAATTTAGCCCCCCAAATCTCTGTGCCCAGGGGGCCCCCATAAAAAATGGCATCATAACCTGAGGCCGGCTAGCGGGTACTGACCCCTCCTGCATATTGAAGAGTATAGTATCTCAACCCACTGCAAGATCCTGCCGACTACGCCAAATTGTCACAGGCGGAGGGCGCTATTGCCTCCTTAACCCAATCTCTAGCAGTGGGGAGAACACTCTACTCCTCAATAATGCCAAGAGTCCGAGAAATATATTAAAAACCAGTATTTTATTAAGTTACATATAAAAGGAGCTAAATGCTAAAAGTCCCATCGACCAAATGAGCTCCCCTCCCAGTGTTCGAATGTCCAGCACCCCCAACGAGCCGGCGGCCAAGTCAGCGGAAGCAACTTTGCCCAGTGGTCGGCTCCTCCGATCGAAACAGGTCCCGCCGTCAGCAGACCTGCGTCCCAGTGGCAGCTGTTTGGTGGCAGAACAGAGGCTACTTAGTGAACGCAGCTAAATCCCTCCTATAGACCCCAGCCCATCCGAGTAACAAAAACACAATTCACTGCACCAAAATACACACAGTTCATCACACGTTACATAAGGCCGATCATAAGCACAGAAATCCAACCACTGCAATCCACACCACACGGCTATTATACGACTTGGACTCGGGCTATAGGCAAAGGGGGGGGGGGGGGGGGAGAGTGGAGTTTAGCTACAGTTCATGAGGTAGTCAGCTGCAACGGGCAGACAGCAGGAGCAGAGAGGTAAGGACACAAAGGCCGCAGCCGGGTGGCGCTAGGCAGGGAGTGTAACCAGTCCAACACAGTTCTAAACAGCACCAAAAATGCAGTCAAGGGGGGGGCCAGGGATAGGAGCTGCTAGGTAGGGACAGTCAATAATGCAGTGCAGTAGCACCAGAGTTATAGAAAAGTCTATGGCCCAGCAATGGGCATTCAGGAGGCAATTAACAAATACTTAGCTCTGCGAGGGGCGGACGCTTCCACCCCTCTGACATCCAATGACGCTTGAACACATAGTCGGCCGCCGTTGAACAGGGGACGAGCGAAGTCTGTAGCCTACTTGATAACTGGAGGCGAGTTGTAAGCCGTAGCTTCACTTGATAACTGGAGGCGTGTAGTCCGTAGCTCACTTGCTAACTGGAGGCGTGTAGTCCGTAGCTCACTTGATAACTGGAGGCGTGTAGTCCGTAGCTCACTTGCTAACTGGAGGCGTGTAGTCCGTAGCTCACTTGATAACTGGAGGCGTGTAGTCCGTAGCTCACTTGATAACTGGAGGCGTGTAGACCGTAGCTCACTTGATAACTGGAGGCGTGTAGTCCGTAGCTCACTTGGAAACCGGCGAGTGAGCCGCCTCTAATGCAGGAGAAGAGAGGGTAGGCTCAGGAACAATAGCAGTAATCACCGCACAGCAACAAGCAGAGGGTAGACAGAAAACGGGTACTTAGCTCTGTGAGGGGTGGACGTCTCCACCCCTCGGATATCGGCCTGGACAGCGCCTGGACAGACCGGCCGACTTGCCCGGAAGGCTTGATAACTGGAGGCGAGTGAAGTCTTTGGCCGCGGCTCACACTCAGCGTTCACACGCTGCTGTCGTGTCGTCTGTAGCTCGCCCTCTCTTTGGGACTCCAGCTCCGCTGCTTGTCACGTCCTTCTCCAAAGGCTACTTCGCCACGACTGAGAGTGGCCACGCTAGAAAAAGCCCAGTCCCCCCCCAAAGTACCAATCACCGAACCCACCGTTCCCGCTACACACCTGTGTCTAATTAATCTACACCTCAAGTGCCAATCACCCAAAACCATTCCCGCTACACACCTGTGTCTGATTTGTAAACACTGTGTGCTTAAGGGGGCTGCCATCTTGGCCTAATAGTGTTCCACCCCAAAACCAGTCCCCATGGAATTCCAGAGGCCATTTTAGTTCCCACCCTGTGACACTAAGGTTATATATACCTTTATACAGGTCCACATCAGGTTCATTCCATAATGGGGGATCAGGCCATTCCTCCTCCTCCTCTTCATCCACTTCCTCCTCGGTTTGTACTCCAACGGGGAGTTCCTTGAGGCTAAGGTACTGGATTGAAGAGGTTTATAGGTGCTATACTTTGAGGTTGGGGCATTAGACTGCCCGATGTTGGCTCTCAGTGAGCGGGCTACCTCAATTAGCTCTCTAATCTCGCTACATGCCTGGTTAAGCTCAGTTATGCCTGACTTGAAGGCCTGTTGGGTTTGGAGAAGCTTGTTATTCTCGTCTTGAATGTCCCTCATTTCTTTAAAATAATGGGAGGTTTGTTGTGGGCTCAACAGGAATGGGGGTATTTGTTCAGGCACGGCGTTGTTAATCAAATCTCTCCTCTGGAGGCGGCTAGGGGCTAGCTAGTCTCAGAGTGAGCAGCATCCCCGTTGAACGCTACCCTATCTGTATTTGGAGATGATAAACCCAATTGTAACAGGTCTCTATGACGGTATACTGTATAGTCCACCTCATAGTCTTGCAGTCTAGCAGGTCGTCGTGTTTGACGCTTCGGTCTCACATCGGTGTACATCTCTCCTTCCAACTCCATCTTGTATAATGCTCCGGCTCGAAGGACCAATATTGGGGAGGTTATAAGGTTGCACTGATTCGGGGTAGGGTAGTGGCACTATACTGGATGGTATATCGGTCAGAATATAGGACGAAGAAGAGATGGGTTTAACTCTGTATTGTTCCAGCATTGATATTCAGTTGCCAATATGCACACACATGTATACATATCACATACTACATATATAGTCTGAAAGAAAAGAACAAAATACAACTTAGATTCTAATTTCATACAAATAATCTTTCTGCAGCTCATCATACATAAATGCACTATTATGCTTATCAGGCTGAAATAGTAGGCTAGAAACACATACATCAACACGAATTCCCTTCAAGTTAGGAAGTGTCACAACCCGGTCCAGAAGCCTCGTTTCCTAGCCTGTGACTTGAGATGCCTTTGCTGCTCCGGTCCGGGTTTTCCTTCTGCCTTGGCTTTTGGTTGACTGACAAGGGAGGCATCCAATCACCTGTGTTTGCTCTGCTACACCTGCTGCCACTCTCCTCGTCAGCCATGGCTTTTAAGCCATGCCATGTGGAACACTCTTTGCCAGATCGTCACGTCTTTCAGTGTGGATTCTTGCGTTGTCTCATGTTCTTGCTGGATTTACTGTTTTTTGACTTTGTGATTTTGCCTGAACCTTTTTGGAAACCTTTGCTTGGACTTTGCTTGCTCTTTGTTACCGACCTCTGCCTGTTCTGACACGTGAGTCTTGCCTAGCCCCTTTGCTTAACTGCCTGCGGCCTACCTGTGTACCGAACTCTGCCTGTTTTTTGCCACTCTGGAGATCTGCTTGAGCCCTGCCTGTACTGCTGCCTGTGTTTTTTTCGCCTACGAAGTTGACTCTGCCTACCAAGTGGTTTTGCCTGGCTGCCTATTTTTGTGTTCTTCAACATTAAAACCTAATTGACCTTTTAATCAGCTTCTGAGTCTGCTTTTGGTTCCACAGTCCCTTACCTGGCCTCACCGGCCCTGACAGGAAGTAGAACTTTAGTTCGTGACTATAACTATTCCATGGTCAATGTTGCCATCTAGTGGCTTAAAACGGTACTGTGTAATGACGTTAACGGCACATGTACACTCTTTTCCTCCGTTCGGAGATGCTACGTTCTACGCAAGAGCAAGTTTAACTATCTTAGCAACTTCTTGCATACCAGTATGGATTAACTTGATATTAACATCTTACAAACGTACTTTTCGTCAATGACTCGACACTGAATATTAACGACTGGATTACTCAGGATAACTATGGGATTAACAGGAAAGTATACTATACTTTTCTTGGAGCACCAAACTTGCACATCTGCTCATTACTGCAGGCACTGGCAGAGAGAAAACTAAACAGGAAATATCTAAATCTAACAAAGAAAATATCGCGACAAATGATATATCGCGGCAAATGCACGTAACAGTCCAAGCCTTTTCTACATACAATTTGCATTATATCACCATGAAAATAAACATGGAGCAGACTGTGGTGGACATTAGTGTGCTGAATTATGTTAAGACAACCGAACAATGCAGTGGCAAACGGTGCAAACAACTATGGCTCTCAGCTGAAAGATAATTGGGCCCATAATTAAACTAAATCTAAATTTTAGTCAGTTCGTTTCTGAGTCAGTACTCTGGCACTGAGGTTTGTTCCTCCTTATGAAATAACTTTGATTCCACAAATTTAGAAAAAGATTTCCACACAAGGAGAGCTAATTCTGTGAGAGCTAATTGAGGATGTGTTATAAAGAATATCTTGGATGTGGTCTATGTGCTGGCTTAGATGGATAAATTGCTAACCCATCAAAGTCTGTCAAGGATTTTTTGCCTATTCATCCATTTAGAGTATTTATGAGGTCATGCGCTGATTTGGGACGAGAGAGCCTAGCTTGCGATCTCTGTTAATCCCAAAGGTGTTCAATGGGGTGTTGAGGTCAGAGCTCTGTGCAGGCAAGTCAAGTTCTTCCAGCTCACCCAATCATGTCGTTATGGACCATAACTGACCTTTGTGCACCCTATGACTGTTACCATGCTTGAATTTACAGAGCTCTTCGGAACGACCCATTCTTTCATAAATGTTTGTGAATGCAGACTGCATGACCTGTGGTTTTATGTATTCCAATACTTTTGCCCATAGTATATCTTAAACATTTCACATCAAAACAACTTCACACTCAACACACTGGATTCACAGGGTGAAGTTGATTGGATGAACAGTTCTGTGTAGAACACAAAGACAGAGATTCCCTGCTTTACATATCAGAATTTCGGCCTTTTCAGCGTCTTGGACTCAATCATATACCAGGTATCAATCAATTATCAATATAGGGGAGAATGGGATTCAGCCCATGTTTCATGACTGTAACTCATGTGCATTGACCTGAGCATGTGTGAGATGAATATGATGGGTATGTGCAGTTGATAATTAACGGGTATTTAACAGACACTTCCACAGTGATTTCCAGAGAGAACATCTATATATCTTTGTGACCTATATTGATATTTAATGAGGCAAAACAATCTAAATCTAGCCTATTGCAACATTTTGGCAGTCAGTGGCGCAAACGCCCACTAACAACAGTGTTAGGCTCTAAAACGTTGGTTTTATCTGAAAACGATGTGAAGATATGGCAAAGAAAATTTTGTTGCCACCAATACAGTTACTAATTTAAAAAAATCTTAACAGAGCAACTAAAATAACATAGATAGATAGATGGATAGAAATTCAAGCCAAGGGGAAATTCAACATGAGTGAATCAACCATCATTCAATCTACTGACCCTCCCAGTATATCATGATAAAACACTTGTTTTCACAACTTTCTGTATGAAAGCCCAGTTAATGTGAAATAATTGCATTCTGTAAGAAAATGGACAGATACAGTAAGTGTGTTAAAGTACCACAATATAAAGTTGTTTGATTACTGATTGGCTCTCTGCAAATTACAACAAATAGTGACACTAAGTCAATCAATCAATCAAAGTATTATTTATAGTGCAAAATCACCTTGTAGCATGGTCTCAATATGCTGTACAAATAATAAAAAAAAGAAAATGCATTAATCAAAACATGAAATAGCATCACTTTGATGAATAAGAATGAAACTGTCCTAAGGGGAATTATAACGTTCAGACTCTATGATGCCAGTTGTGAAGTTGAAAACATGGCCTCTTTACTGGCGTGTAGAACTATTTGATTATGAATGACTTGAACATTATTATTGACATTTGAGCCAAAGCATTGCTCATGCTCTCTTCTTGAGATTTACTGTCGGATTTTGTTTTTTATATCAGGCACCACATGGATGCAGGAGATCCTGCCTTTGATCCTCAGTGGAGGAGACTTCACTCCAGTGCAGACCATCCCAAACTGGGACAGAGTTCCCTGGCTGGAGGAGACGCGTCATGGATACAATTGCTCCTCCAAGAGTGATGGTGTCACACATGCCTTACAACCTCATGCCTCCCTCTTTCTACTCGTCCAAAGCCAAGGTAATGACCTCAGACCGATCCAAGATACTCAAAACAACATGGCTCATCAGATTATGAAGAAGAGGATTGCATGAATCAAGACAATGTAAACTGCAAAGAATATCACCGTTCTCCGCCATTGTTCAGTTATCCATTGCTAGTGTTCAGTAAACATGTTACATGAAAAATGTGTATTGGCCATATAGCTTCTGATTTGTTTGTTTTTTTGCCCATCCCTGCATGTAAACATTCTGATGTTTCAAGAGTCTCACTTCCTACTCTGAACTTATAGTCTGACTTATAGTCGGTGCAAATAGATATCATAATACCACAACACACTATATTTCTGAATAAACTTAATGAAAAATCTATATTTTGAACATTTCAGGTAATATATGTCACCCGCAACCCAAAAGATGTGTTGATATCATCATTCTTTTTCCACCAAATGGCCAGTTGCCTTGATCCTGGAACATTTGAAGAGTTTCTAGAAACATTTCTTGCAGGGAAAGGTGAGATGTGTATACACTGAAGATAAGGTTATAGAGAAAAAAATGGTTCAATGGCTGAAACTAACACAACATGTCCTGCTTGTCCTGTTGAAGTAATGTTTGGAAAGTGGACAACACATGTTAGGAGCTGGAGACACACTGATTTGGGAGACAGAATTTTATATGTCACTTATGAAGAGATGGTTGAGGTAGGACATTTACAAAAGTTTACATTCAGTGGTGTATTAATTAGTATGTACTGTAGTGCATTGATCTGTATTTGTGTCTATTGTATTCATATCATGCTATAATCTTTTATGTGTTCCTCTGCAGGACCTAAAAGGAGTTGTTAGACGCTATGCTAATTTCCTTGGTCAAAAGATGAGTGAGGAGACCCTGGAGCAGGTGGTCAGTCATTGCACTTTCAACACTATGAAGACCAATGCTATGTCCAACTACTCACTGGTACCACAAGAGGTTATGGACAGTGATAAGTCACCTTTCCTTCGTAAAGGTGTAATGTCACACAGAAGTTACCCAAAACAATAAACAGACAAAATAATATAATGACACAATATACAGACAAATCATGACATTAAAATAAACTAGAAAACGCAATTCCAGGGAATTACCAGTGCATGAAAATGCAAAACATATGGTGTGAAATATATTGTTAGAACAGATGATGTGCTAATTGGCAACCAACATGATGAGGTTTAATATAGTTGAAATGACTGAACTAGGCAGATGAGGTTTAATATAGTTGGAATGACTGAACAGATAGGTGGATAGTTTAAAAGGTTAAATTATTTGCTAGGTAGATGAGATTTAATATAGTTGGAATGACTGAACTAGGTAGATGAGGTTTAAAATAGTTTAAATGACTGAACAGTTAAATAGGTGGATAGTGTAAAAGGTTAAATTATTTGCTAGGTAGATGAGGTTTAATATAGTTGGAATGACTGAACTAGGTAGATAAGGTTTAATAGTTGGAATGACTGAACTAGGTAGATGAGATTTAATATAGCCTGGCCACCTGGCCTAGGATTCTAATTGCTTAACGGCAGTCTTAATAGAGCCATATTGTATGCTTAAAGCCTGAGACGGAGTATATAGTTTAAAAAATGTAGATAGTGTAATGGATGTTGATAGACAGAAAGTTTAATGGATGTTGATAGGCAGATTGTTTAATGGATGTTGATGGATAGTTTAATGGGTGGATGAGTGAATGGTTTGAAGAGGATGAATGGATAGAAAGTTGGATGAAATGTGTCTTATATCCTTGTAGAATGGAGAGTCACAGAGAGAGTTGGCCTAGTTCAGCAGAAAGCAGTTGATACAGGTGCAATCAGTTGAACTGATTCTTTGATGGGGCATTTTCATGCACTGTAATTACATGTTTTCGTTTTTAGTCTCAACAGTATTTATTCAATTGCTTTTATTGCTTGCATCCATAATTACTAAAGGGGAGTTTATGTGAAAAAAGGGGCAGCATCAAAAGAATCCCTTGACAACTGTGGCTGACAACACGAGGATCTATTCTGTTTGGGATATTCTAACAGCCACTGTATGAGCATAGGAAACATTGTATGTAGCTTATCAGCAAATTCAGGACATAATATCTTAAGTCTGTTAAAAAGAAAAGAAAAAAAAACTGAAGGCTATATGGTGGAAAAAAACTCACACCAATCAATTTACTCAAACACCACTCCAAAAAGGACTCAAAAACCTTTATTCAATTGCTTTTATGTTACTTTTTTCCCCTCACACACTTACAGGCATCTCAGGGGACTGGAAAAATCATTTCAGTCCTGAGCATGAAAAGAAATTCACAGCTGTCATTAAAGAGGAGATGAAGGGAAGTAACACTCAGTTTCCCTGGGATGACGACCAGCTTGAAGCTGTATGACAAAATCTTAAGGACACTCTTTTTAAAATACTGCATGATGTGTATTCTGTATATTGCGATATGTATGTTAATGTTACTGGGTTACGCATGAAAAAAGGGTGAACATTTATTGGCACCTCTGAAAGTTGAGTAAAAACTAGATGTACCACATAAAATGTGACCGCCGCTCAGTCCTGTACATCCTCTCCGCGAAAATACATCATGCTTGTCAATTTGTCTCCATCTCCTATTCCATCCCTTATTCTTGAAACCTTTGTGTGTGGTGTGTGTGTGTGTGTGTGTGTGTGTGTGTGTGGTGACGGATCAAAACGAAAAACAATGGTTCTGTGTCATCCTTATGGGGCTACATGCCCACCAAGTTTCATGCAGATAAATAATCTGGAAGAAAAAAAATGCTTTGCGGCAGTCTTAATAATTAACATAAATCGCTTTGGATAAATTTGTCACGTCTTTTTGTGAAAAAGTTGTGTTTTTCTGAGACTAAGATGCCTAAAGATAATTTTGTATACCTATTTTACTCAACTTTACCTGGGGTGCCAATAAATATGGAGGGTGCTGTGCATATTGAACTTAATCTTTTTTGTATCATCTCTTTTGTGAGATGTAAAACAGAGAATATAATCTATGTAAGATTTATATGTTTACATAATAGCCTACAGTCAGTCGATCTGTAATTTCACTAAAGCAGCTTGTACAACTCAATGTGATATGAAGCGTTATGCTGTTTCATAGGCCAAACATGACCACTTCTAACAACACATCACCACTGATATTGTGACAGTCTCAACTGGCTCATTGCCTTTTCATGTGGTAGCACAGTTGAGTGATTGCAATCAGTGACACAGTAATCCCAATTTACTGACAAATGATATTGCTTCCTTTTATTTGATTATTTATTTTTTATATTTAACTGTAGTCTCACCTTTTGTATTTGCCTTAAATGCAATGTTCTATTTGTTATGGATAGCTAGCTGTCCAAACAATTATTAATCACTTTCACTTCGCCATTCACACTTTGTTTCTGTTAAGTACTTTGAGCCACACTCTTGTGGTGCAAAATATGACCATACTCAGTCCTGCACATTCTCTCCACAAAAATAAATAACGCTTGACAATGTGTCTCCATCTCCTACTCCATCCCCTACTCTTGCAACTTTTGTGTATGTAAATGAGTGTGTGCATAGTGTGTGTTTGTTTTTGTATATATATGTGTTGCTAGTGATACCTCTTTTTACTCAACTTTAGGGGTCCCAATACATTTGGAGGGTTCTGTAATTTAGGCTGATAAGTTTGATTTAGCTTTTTGAGTTTAATTGCTAAAATAAAATGTATAGAGAAGAAGATCCATTTTGGTTGCTCATTATAATACAGCAGTTTATTAAATTTTCATCAAAAAACTCCCTAATTTTGTAAAAAACAACACAAAATATAAACAAAGTTTACAAATATTACAAAGTTCAGGAAGTTTATTAGAAAATATGGCAGATTATTACAAAATCCGGGAGTTATTAACTAGGCTACATGTAACAAACCTTCACTCAGGTAGCCTGTGTTATGGGATGCAGTTTTAATCTTCCTCTTGAAGGGTAGGCTATATGGAGGCAAAGCAAACAAGTTCAGAGAAGTACAGTTGGGTTTATCCATAATTACTAAAGGGGAGTTTATGTGAAAAAAGGGGCAGCATCAAAAGAATCCCTTGACAACTGTGGCTGACAACACGAGGATCTATTCTGTTTGGGATATTCTAACAGCCACTGTATGAGCATAGGCAACATTGTATCTGTAGCTTATCAGCAAATTCAGGACATAATATCTGTTAAGTCTGTTAAAAAGAAAAGAAAAAAAACCCTGAAGGCTATATGGTGGAAAAAAACTCACACCAATCAATTTACTCAAACACCACTCCAATAAGGACTCAAAAACCTTGATCCAAGGACACACGCTGAGACGAGAGTAGTCGTTGACTGTAAATCTTTAATCACAATACTACAAAGTGACGATCTAAGCCGATGCAACACTGAGCAGTAGAGTGAATGTAAATTCTCAATATTTAACCCAATTAGAGACATAGGCCATAGGCAGTACATAGACCTGTTTGGATATTTAGTCTACTACTGCCCTTAAAACAGCCGATGAGTTAAGTGGTCCTATGCAAGGTTTTTGTGGCCTTACTTCCCGGCCGGTTGCGCTGCTTCGTGAGGGTTTCTTCAGAAAAGTTATGTGGTATACCGTGGTATAACGGCTGCTTAAATTTGCACAGTCAAATTGCGTCCTCCTGTGTGTGGGTTGTGGTCAGAGGCATGTGTGTTAAAAGTGTGTTTGTGTGTGTGTGTGTGTGTGTGTGTGTGGGGGGGGGGGGGGGGGTCTTCTGGGATAGGGAAGTGAAATAATCTGGCCAAGTTATAAATAACTCCTTGCAGAGATGTTGGAAGTACACGCATCCTCACATGCACACACACACACACACACACACATACACATGCATGCACAAACACACACATACATGTCAACACACCCATACGCACACACACATGCACACACGCGTACACAGACACACACACACCATTTACCCCCTTCCCCCGCCACACACATACACAGAGAAGCATACATATACAGAAACAAACACACACATGCATACACTCATTTACATACACAAAAATTGCAAGAGTAGGGGATGGAGAGAAATGTAATTATTTTTGCGAGGGAATGTGCAGGACTGAGCGGTGGTCATATTTTGTACCGCTTTGCGGTACATCTGGTTTGCGTATATATTTGTGGTCTGCGTTCACTCCAGCAAGACGAGTGAAATAAATGTTTATAAAGCTATGTCATCACAATAGGCTATTTGCTACGATATAGGCTATCTCTGGTATCCAAGTCGTTCATTGTTTTAAAGTTTTTCCAATTGCTAAAACACAATTTTGCAAACTATTGTGGTCTGCAACCAAAACTACATATAGCATTGTCAAAATCAAACTTTTGCACCAAATGGCACATTCAAATGACCAGATTTTTGTCTAACCAACTACACTGTTATCTGAGCACTCTAATCTTTAGTATGCTTTGCGATACTAAAACAAATTGTAGAATATTCTTCAGATTGTTCACATGCACAGAAATATTTGCATATACAAAAATCACAAAAAACAGTAAACTGAAAAAGAAAATTGCAGAAAAATGGCCATGAACTCCTCTACCAGCTCTCACTCTTCCTCCCCCTCTCATTTTCCCCCTCCCTCTCCTTCTCTCTGCAACGTCATCCATTGCAAAAATGGTGCTCACCTGTGGTCTTTTCCTAGTGCTTACTTCCTGATTGAAGTGGTAACAATTAACCATTGAGGTGTTTGGCCAGGTGGCACATACTGTACGTTGGCCAAAATTTTGAATGGCAGTGTTTTGAAATGGCAAACATGTGACTTTATGTCAGATTGGTGTGTACTTTGCCGAGAACAGTGTTCACTGCATTTGAAAAGTGTCATTTTGAATTGCAAAATGTGTGTAAAGCAGAAAATGTGTTTTGCATGTCATTTAGTGTGTTAGTAATTGGAAAAACTGTAAATATCCTTACTTAGCCTACGCACAAGTAGTTATCTCCAGCTTTACTTGCGCAGGGACCACAAATCGCATGAGTGCTCAATACCTCCGCTATGCCTTTATAGTTGGTGACACCAAATTAAGAAGTATTTCCTGACTGGGGAAATTGTTAAATTATTTTTCTTTCAGTCCGCGGTTCCATAATACCTTAAAATGCTGCTGCAAATTAGCAGTGCGACAGAAGCACCGGCATAATTTAACTTCTCGGTTCTGCAGATCAGCAATCCTCTCGAGGAGGCCTTTAGTTTGAGAAACGCTGTGGTGTAGATCATAGACAGAGAAAGCATTATGCTCTGAGAACAGGACGCAGTTGTATAAACAAGTGTCATGGTGTGCGCAACATCTAGGCTATGACGGCATTTGCATCCCTGCATTTCTACTTTTTATATGTGTGTGTGTGTGTGTGTGTGTGTGTGTTGGGGGGTGGAGTTGATGTAGTTATTAAATAGCAGGACAGGAGAAGCGCTGAACTGTTTTCCTCGGTAGCTGCAACTGGCGTTTATCGAAGATGGAAAAAGATGGAAAATATATCGTATACCATGGTCTTCTATGTCCTAAGGAGACACATTCTTTGGACAGTTTAAAATACTTTGAGGAATTCAACGTGAGAGATGACGATGTAATCGCCATTACATATCCTAAATCTGGTAAGACCTGGTGTATGAGGCTGGAACTTTCCGTCCGGGTTTAGTTGTTGTCTATCGATAACTTAATGCATTCCTGTAGCCTATTTCGGTCTTTCAATTCATGCTGCTTATTCATAGGCTATTGTTGTGGAAGAAATGTCACTCTAACAAACGAGACATGTGGTAGCCTATTTTTTTTTTTTTTTTTTTTTTAACTGGACAAATACATTGTATAAGTATGTCACATATTTCACGAGAGGACTTTTCGATTTGAGGGAGGCGTCATGGATGCAGTTTGTAGGTTAAAAGAATGCATGCATGTGGGTACATGTTAGTCCAGAAGTGCCCAATAGCCTGTGCACAATCATATGCCGCCAGAGACAGAAATCTGAACATAACCCTGCAAAAGTATAGGCTATATCAAACTGAAATCTGGAATGAAAATCCATTAATTTTGCGTTAACTGTGACAGTTACATAGCCTAATAGGCTCATTAATTGATTTTGCTTCTGTAGGTACGATCTGGATGCAAGAAATACTCCCTTTGATCCTTAATGGAGGAGATTTAACCCCTGTCCACACAATACCTAACTGGGACAGAGTTCCTTGGCTAGAGGAGACACGTGCTGCCTTAGTTCTGGACAACAAACCCTCACCAAGAGCCATGGTGTCCCATATGCCATATCACCTCATGCCTCCTACTTTCTTCTCCTCCAAGGCAAAGGTTGCATTCTTAGTTATTTTGTTACTTATTAAATTGGTACACAAAGCAGGTACATGGCATAATACTGTGGAAATAAGGGCATAATTTAATTTTGTGCATAAATTACAACTTTCCCCACTGTTAGGTCATATATGTGGCACGCAATCCTAAAGACGTGTTGGTGTCGTCATTCTATTTCCATCAAATGGCCCGTTTTTTGGATGATCCTGGAACATTTGAAGAGTTTCTTGACAAGTTTCTTGCAGGGCAAGGTCAGAAAATACAGATGTTTAAAAAATTAGATGAGTTGGACTCACAGCAGAATTATTGATGACAGGAATACAGGCTTAACCATATCACAGTTGTTTGTTTTTTGTCCAAAGTACTGTTTGGAAAGTGGACAGACCATGTGAAAAGCTGGAGAAAAAACGATCTTGGAGACAGGATTTTATATGTGACCTATGAAGAGATGGTCAAGGCAAGTCATTTGCACTTTGACACTAATAGCAGTAAGAACCTTGAAGGAGAACTCCGGCTCTCTGTTTCTCAGGATTACTGAGTACTGTCGGTACGGAAATAACATATTGGTACCTAGCTTTGCTGCAGCCAACAACTAGAGCAGCCAGGCAGCTACAGAGTTACACTTTTGGGGCATCTTTAAAATCATGCCCCCAGAGTGTAGCACTGTAGCTGCCTGGCTGCAGCAACTTGAATTAGGTAGCACCGATTGTTTTTGTTTTTTTCTGTACTGACAGTACTCTGAGAACTACTACTACTTTGAGAACCAGAGACCTATGTGAAAAAATGCCGGAGTTTCCCTTTAACCGTCTGTTACCTGTGTAACCACTGTTGGATGTACTCGATTCAGATACATGTCAGTTTACATGTTTGCCATTGTTTAAGAATGGATTTTCTTTTACAGGACCTCAGAGGAGCCCTCACACGCTTCTCAAAATTCCTTGGACGGGAGTTGACAGAGCAGAGTCTGGAGCAGATAGTGAGCCATTGCACCTTCAACACAATGAAGACCAATGATATGTCCAACTTCTCCTTGATCCCTCAAGATATAATGGACAACAAAAAGTCGGCTTTCCTGCGTAAAGGTAAGACTACAGACAATAGTCAGTAGAGATGGGGGAAGTTCAGGCAGATGATTAGCGTCTCCATGTTGTTGACCAGTCAAAAACAGATGTTATAATAATGCAATTAGATACAGTGGAGGAAATAGATATAGATAGATAGATAGATAGATAGATAGATACTTTATTGATCCCCAGGGGAAATTCAAGGTCTCAGCAGCATACAGACAACACAAACACATTCTTTAACAGCAGAAAGAGTAATTAAAGTATATAATATAAAAACACAACTAAGCAATAAGGACAGTAGGAGATAAAGAATATGCTAAATATACTAAAATACAAATTATACTAACTAAACTTAAATACAATATATAAAAATATACTAAAATACAAATTACAAAAATACAAATTATACTAACTAACACTTAATCTAAATCAATTCTAAAAACAGTATCCACATAGTGGTGATTAATCAATCAGAGGCGCTTGCAATAACTGAGGCAGGGACTGAGCCTGTTCTCTGTGCATAGTAAGGTATGGTAAGGTGCTCTAAGGTGCTCTGTGTGAATGAGTGTCATGGTGGTAGTGCAATGGTGATAGTGCAAGTGAGTAAGTCCAACAGTGCAACATGCAGAAATAAAGTAAAGTAAAGTCTATATATCTATATATTTAACTATTTAAGAAAATGTATAAGTGTGGCCACAGTTCGGCTGTGGCATGGAGGGGAGGGTTATGCATATGTGCTAATGTGCTAATATAGCACATATCGAATGCGTCAACATTTTTTTCAGTACCGGTAAATACACTAAATTACCAATAGTATTGGGTCACCTGCCTTGACTCGCATATGAACTTAAGCAAAGTCCTTTTAGGCAAGTCCCTCCACTCGGCGGCCATATACCAACTTTTTATGGGCACTCATCGGGCACAGTCTTTGGGTCGAACTGCGCGTGCGCAAGGCTTCACGACACCAATCTTGCTCCAGCGGCGAGATCACAACACATGATTGGCACGATGTCTTCACAACACACCATATGATTGGCTCAATGTATTCACAGCACACCACATGATTGGCTCAATGTATTCACATGTCGACATTTTGCCGAGGAAGGGGTGGGATATGTGTAGACAACGGCCATATTGGCGTGACAAACTAGCCCCATGCATTTCTATGGAGTATTTTTTGAGTGCTGTGTCTCCACATTAGAAAGTCTCTGACTTAAGTGACACCCCATTAGGGTTTAATCATCGCTCCTCCCTTTGCAGCTATAGCAGCTTCAACTCTTCTGGGAAGGCTTTCCACAAGGTTTAGGAGTGTGTTTATGGGAAATTTTAAACATTCTTCCAGAAGCAAAGGGTGGACCGACGTCATATTACAGTTTTTCTCAATGGCTTTGATGCTTGTGTCAACTCTGACATCACATTTTCAAAACAGTTGACACCCATGTCTGAACAAAAGCACTCTGGCCAAAATGACACATTGCTTGCAAAAGGCTGTTACAGCAAAAGCAAATCTTGCCTTCAAACAACACATCCTGTCGTCAAATCACTGTGTGATTTCAATCAATCATTATACACTGGACAACAAAATGCAAAATGTTCTCAAAATGAGTTCTTTGTGTCTGTTCCATTTCTTTCTCATTTTTCTGGTATGAGAAAAAACTGTGAAAAGACAAAATGTACTGAATAAAAATACTTTTATTCATTCCTCCCAAGATGTAACTGTCATGTAAGACCTACAGTAAGCACCTACTGTAGACAAATTTCATTGAACTACAACGGCTTCCACACACAGTTGCGTTCCGTTAACGCATGCCAGTGGGTGTTCTCAACGGTAGCTATGCAAATGACTTAAGGTATAACCGTAATTTGATTGGCTGTTGCCGCCTGTTTTTCGCTTGTTCATAATTTGATTGGCTGGTGTCGTCCGTCGGTGCAGGAAAAGTTGAACTTCTCAATGCTAGCGATGGGAGCAACGCGACGCAATGGACCCACAATTCAGTTCTGCAACGGATGACGTGAGCCCATGTAAAGTGAACGGGATGCGTCTCCAGCACTGCAACGCACGTAACTGTGTGTGGGAGCTCTTGTGTCCTGCCACAGGTCACCACGTGTGCTGATTATTGGGTGGCAGGTGTCCTGACATTTGCATATTCTGTTTACTGCATCTCAGTGTTAACTCAGAGTGAAGAAAGTGGCTTGAAGAGAAGGGTTTGATTCCTGCCTCCTAGTCACAGAAATCTTAAGGCTTTACCAACTGTACCTGACCTTGTAGTTCAACATGAAATGCTTCTTTAATTACTCTTCTCCTTATACTTTGCTTCTTTGTCCCTGTCTCTTTGAAGGACCGTTTATACCAGAGACTTTCTTATGAGGAGACACAGCACTCCAAACATCCTCCATAGAAATGCATGGGGTTAGTTCATAACGCCAATATGGCAGTTGTCTACACATAACCCTCCCCTTCAGCAGCCAAAAGTCGACATGTGAATACATCGTGCCAATCATGTGTTGTGATTTCACCACTGGAGTGAGGTTGGTGTCGTGAAGCCTTGCGTATGCACAGTTCTTCCTGAAATAGATGCCTGATAAGTGCTCAAAAAGCGCACTTCCGTTTTTGGTGACTGCTGACTGAGATAAGGGATGAGACTAAATAGATCCTGGAACTTAGCCTGGTCTGGAGCAGGCTAGCTCCACAGAATAAATCGCCATGGTGACTTATACCATAACATATCCTGCTGCCCCCTATCCCGCTTTTGTGCAACCGGATCCTGGATAAATTGAGCCAGGATAACCAAGATATCCCGGCTTAATCCCTTATCCTTTTTTTGTGCAATGGGCCCCTGGTGGATGGCAAGAATCTCCCAGTAATTGTCATCGTTCCTTCAATTTTATGAAGTTTGCCAGTAAAGAGATGAAAAACAGGCCCACATCATCATGCTTCCACCTCCAAACTTCATTGTTGCTGTTTAGAGTGATGTGCAGTGCCATTTCTCCTCCAAACATGGTGTGTGGTGTTTTTAGAGTTATGTGCTGTGCTATTTCTCCAAACTTCATTGTTTAAGCATACATTTTAAAAAACTAAATCAGATTGTCTGATAAAGCCAGGCTCAAAATATTTTTTTCATTTTGTTGTCATATGAGATGGGAAAAGAATTACTGAGGGGTTTATGGACATCTACTTATGTTATCCTGTAATTCACCTGTACCACTGTGATATGAAATTTCTAGGCCCGAAATTAGAAATGGGTGTATCTTAGGATCTAAATGTGATAGAAATGTAAACTAAATATGTTTTTCCATGTTTCTGGGCATGAGGAACTCATCTATAGCATTGATAGCACTCTAAGAGGTCAACATAATTAAGTGCAGTGAAGATCACTGGCAAAACATCTGCTTCTGTTATCCTGCATATATATAGTAGGGTATTTATTTTGGGGGGGGGGGGGGGGGGGGCAATAATGATTAAAAACTGCAGGGGAAGGATGACATGAACACTAAGGTGGCCAATCAGAGATTCGAAACAAACGAGAGACCAACATGTCACAATGCAAAAATGCTGGTTTCCCTATTTACATGCAACTGCGAAACTGGAGTTTTCCAAATAGTTTTTGTGATTTTCGTGTAAATGAGAGGCCAAACCACGTTGAAATATCTGCGTTTTCCCTTCGTGTAAACAGGATCTTATTTTCCCACAGGTCTGGGGTACAGGGTGGGGCATTGGGTGTGGCCTGGGTGTGGTTTCAGAAGTTCCGGCACTTGGGAACCTAAATGGTTGTGTGCTGCTCTCTCTCTCACTTTCTCCTTTGACTGTCCAACAGCACAGAGCGAAAAACAGCAGACTCAGTTCTTTAATTGAAGAAGAAATGTTGATTGCCTTTAAAACTGGAAGCCATTTCTGTTATATATGCATTCACAATGTGGTTACTGCACTGGGTCCTTCCACTGGTTCTGCACTGCTAGCATTTCATGCTTTCACTGGCTGTGATACATCTGCATTCAGTGGCCGTGGTAAAAAGACTGCCTGGGATACATGGCGTGTATATCCAGAAGTTAGAGGCTTTCCATAAAATGTTGCATATGCCACAAGAGTTGAGTGATCTTTCCTTGTCTCAACTAGAATGTTTTGTGGTGCTGATCTACAGGGTTCCCACGGGTCATGGAATTTCTGGAATATTATGGAATTTTAGAAAGTCTATTCCAGACATGGAAAGTCAGGGAATTTGATCATTTTTGGAGCACAGTCATGGAATATCAGGGAATTTTGTTGTATCAGTTTAAAATATACTTGCCAAAATACATTCTGCCCTACAAAGGCTAAGAACAGTATCTGCACTTTTTCAAAAAAAAAATGTTTTGCACAAATAAGAAGTACATGATCTGCTCTTCAATCTGTTAAAATGTCATATGGCTACCTAATACATTTCTTAGCTAAATTTACATTTTTAGTTTGCAGTTTGTATAGAAAAGTAGAGTGAAACCAAGGCAGAGTGCAGTATCTGCCCTTACTGCCTTGATTTCAATTGTCATTACTGCATTCTGCCTTTGTTTCACTTACCCTTACTCTAATAGGGTGTGTGTGTGTGTGTGTGTGTGTGTGTGTGTGTGTGTGTGTGTGTGTGTGTGTGTGTGCGTGTGCGCAGGGACAGACTGGGACTAAAGAAAGGCCCTGGACTTTCTTCTAAAAAGGCACACTACGAATTCACACTCACACACACATTAGGTGTCTATCATGATACAGTCTCACAATATTAAATGCCAGTGAAAGTATCATATTCAAAATAGTCAGTCAGATTTTACAAAAAGTAATTAAAGCATTATTAGTGGGGTAATTTACGAGATTAAAGTTGGTTCCATTACGACTGCAGAACGTCATTAGTTTCTGACAGCGTTACTCGACCAGGGTTCGACCAAGGGAAAAAAGGTTCTGGGAGGGTGTTTGGCTCGGGGTCATGGTGCAAAGGACCCTAGGGTGAAATTACTCTGAACCATCGCTTTAACATATACTTTAATAAATATAAGCAGCAGTGTGCAAAGGTGTCAAAAGTTAGGTTTTGTGTGCAGCAATGCAATATTGCTTGACATGAAAGTCTACAAGAATACCCGATTTGATTTTGTTCCATTTTAACATAAATGTTTATAAATGACAGAGTTGCCATTGTTAAGGCATGAAGCAGCATATCTTCACTAAAAATGTAGTAAGTACCTCCTCAATTAATATAAAAACTGAGTGATTATGATCACTTGCTACACTTACTGCAAAATGTTATTATATGGCCATGTAAGTATAAGCAGTAATGCAAAGGCAAAGCGCAGTATAGCCTAAAAAACTACCAAATTTTACCTAAATGTCAAAAAACAAAATGTTTTTTATTCACCTCACTTTGATCTATCTAATTATACCCCTTGTTGTTGAATATAATTTGATGCTTATACTTCGTGTAAGAAAAACACAAAAAGCTGTTTTTCTCAGTTTGGCATTTTTGCAGATACTGCTCTTTGGCTTTGTAGGGCAGCATTAATACAAATACATTTCCACGCAGAATTGGTGTATATCTGGTTATTAGCTGTATGGCTTCCTTAAGTAGCCCAACTGTGTTTATTCAATGCCTCATCTCCCGCTCTAAAAAAGATTCTTGACCTCTATGCGGGTACTCTGAAATCATTGGTCGCTATATTGTACTATTCATTATATAGTAAGTCATGGAAATTCAGGTACAGGAAAGTCAGAGAAAAGTCATGGAATTTTACATTTGACTTTTGACTTTTGATCCAGGGTTCCGACTCTATGACAGAACAAGTGCATGCTTAGAGGTCAATGAAGCAAGGAAACAACTTTTTATCCAGAGGTCAAGATCCCTGGAAAACATCCCCCCTACACAAGCTGCTTTGAGGCAACACATCAAAAGAGCAATGCACCAGGCTAACATAATATGGAACCTTGCCTTGGTTGCTAGCCCACAGTTACCAAGTCTTTCAGACTGGGGATGGATTGATACAGATGCAGGCTGGCAGCCACGTTGGACAACACTCCCTGAGGCATCACAGGCATGCTATGAGCTTGTGCACTGTGGTTGTAAAAAGGGTTGTACCAGGCACTGTAAATGCAAAAAGGCAGCATTAATGTGCACAAGCTGCACAGGTGTTTTGTAGTTTTTCTTACCCCCAACAGCTAAGGCCTCTACAACAACTTTCACTGTACTTTTTAGAATGCTGATATGTTACCTGTTCAATGTTACATTGGGGATTTGTGATAGGAGTTCAAGTTGTGACTTTTTGATAGGAGCTCAAGTTCAAGTAGGGCTACATTTTTGTCATGTTCATATTTATATGGAATTGTTTGGTGAATTGATACATTTTGTACTTGGATTTACAATCATTGGATCTTTTGCCAGTGATCTTCACTGCACGTAATGATGTTGACCTCTTAGAGTTCTATCAATGCTATAGATAAGTTTCTCATGCCCAGAAACATGGGAAAACATATTTAGTTTATATTTCTATCACATTTAGATCCTAAGATACACCCATTTCTAATTTCGGGCCTTTAAATGTCATATCACAGTGGTACAGGTGAATTACAGGATAATAGAAGTAGATGTCCATAAACCCCTCAGTAATTCTTTCCCCATCTCATATGACAACTAAATGAAAAAAAATATTTTGCCTGGCTTTATCAGACAATCTGATTTTGTTTTTTTAAACTGTATGCAAATTAGCGCATTTTAATGAGATAAGGCCTAATTTGCATATTTAAACATTAAAATATAAAAAAAACTTTCAATACATTTTTTTCTTAGTTTGACATGAGTAATCAACTGAGAAAGTTTCATGGTGATATCTATTTTTTTTTTTTTTACCCCATTCACCTGTAGCGTCACAACATATTACAGAGGTCAATGACCTCTATCTGACCTCAGAGGTCAAACTGAGAATGCGTCCAGATCTAAAGCTTAGGTCATCAAGAAGAAACCCTGAAAGTTTCATGCTTCTTTCATAAAAAGCAAAATCGTTGAGCTTAACAGCCCCACTATAACATTAAGTGCAACAAACCTTATTGCAATCTCTCTTAACTGCATAAAACAGATTAAGATATGATTAGTCTACAAGACCTTCCATCTTCTCTTCCCTTCTCCCTCTCACACAGGAGCATGACAGAGGGTGCGCTGCAACCTGCATTCACGCAACAAGCGCATCAAGTGAGCGCACTTTCAGCTCAGCTGGTCAGGTGCTGGAGGCGCGTCGAAAATAGATTAAATCCTGGAACGGTGGATTCCATTCTTTTTTTACACAGTGCAGCCAAACAGCTAACCTAAATGAAACAGGATCGTACAAATGCATTTTTGTTAAGTTCGTGGATGCATGTTATAGGCCTAATGATAATTTCAACTTTCTTTCATTAGACAGATGCAGTTTTGTTAAGTTCGTGGATGCATGTTATAATGATAATTTTCAACTTTCTTTTATTAGACAGATTTCTGGTTCAGTTCATAAAAATGTTAAGTTTAGGCAACAGACAGATATCAAGGGTTTAAACCGATTGAACACGTCTGTGTCAATGTGTTTGTATTTGTGCTCGTGCGCCAGCTCACAGAGTGATTTCATGTTAGGCTACATGATGTAGCCTACTTCTGTTTTACCTTTAAATGCAATAAAGAATTAAGGATCTTTCAGTTTGTTTATTTATTCAGTAGGCCTAGCCTATGTCCATGAAGCTAGATTCAGATTCAATTAATCCAACATGCTAGCAAGCCAAGCCTAGAGCAACAACTCTTGAAGCATAGCCTACAGTGCAGATTATTCTTGTTTTAGTGTTTAGTTAATAAGAAAGCATTGTCTTTACCTCAATATGAACTACGAAGGATATAGCCTAGGCTATAGGTCGGGTCGGGTTTGGGTCGTTAATCAGCGCATATTTTTGAGGGTCGGGTGGGTGCGGATGTTAAAAAACCTAACCCTCGCTATACTAGTGCATAGACATAGGGTTGCTCGTAGGATAACCCTTTTCCTGGACCAGTCACCTGGTTTGGAGGCCAGACTAGAGCAGAAGTAATTAAAGCTACAGCGCTGTAAATAGATCTACAGTGTAGATCTACCTGTAGTTCATGCTCTAATCAATGCGATGTCGTGTCAGTGTTGTGGTGAACAACTTCGCTTTTTTTTTTTTACCCCCGAAAAGTGAGGGTGCGTTCGGACCCCCTGCACCGGCGCTTGCTAGCACTTATTCAATGTATAACTGGCGATCCTGTGGAAAAAGAAGGGTACATTGTGTTCTGGCACTGGTAAGCTCACACAGCACATTCGAGCTAATCATTGCAAGATGCGCAGGTAGGCCTAAAGATTTGTATAGAGCATCAACTTTCGGAGGAAGATTAAGGAAACACTGAATTGTAAGCCTACATCTAGGGTCACTTCATATCCCATTCCCAGCTCAACATGTTTGTTTAAAAACATTTAGAAAAAAAAATGTGTGACCCCCTCCCATAATTTTAAGGTTGCAAAAGTCTTGGGAGAGCTCTTTGCTTTTACCCATCAGGAGATGTTTCTCGTGTGACACCTTAGTACATCAATATTAACCCAACTGACATTAATTTGCAGATATACTTTCTAACTACTTGCAGATTTCAGCTGGTTTCTGGCTTTTCCTTGCCTTGGTGTACTGATTTTCCTTAGCGTGTTCAATACTTTCCCCCTGTCACATTCCATGTTATTACACATACACTACCGGTCAAAAGTTCGGGGTCACTGAGAAATTTCCATTCCACTTTATAACTAGCTGAGATCAGTTTTTAATCAGGGCAGCAGTTTTCAGATTAAAGTATGTGCTTACATAATTGCAAAAGGGTTCTCGACTGTTGTAGAAAGAAATGGCTGATCTTTAATGCAATTTCTACATTGCCCATTATCAGCAACCATTCATCCAATGTTCCAAAGGCATATTCTGTTTACAATCTGATAGCTAACTGAGAAAACATTGGAGAATCCTTTTGTAATTATGTAAGCACATAATGTAATGTGAGAACTGCTGCCCTGATTACAGTTTTTTTCAATCGCTAACAAGCGCTTAGCCATACTTCAGATACTTTTTCTAAACTCTTAACACAGACTGACACCTACAAAACACAATTGGCCAAATAGATAATTTTCTTCTCAAAAACACATTTTGTTAAATATATACTAACTCTTCATTTCAAAACAGAACACATATTTCTCTGCACACACTAACTTTACCAAAACACTGGAAATCTGACTCAAAATGAAATTATTCTGTCAAAGAATAATACTTGTTTTCACTTCACAAGGTACATGCGGTCAATCAAAGTACACCAGGTTTCAAAATACTGGCTATTGTTGACATTACAAAAACTGCATAGACTTTTATATTTCAGTTTTACAGGTATTTGCATGCAAAACATGCTCTATCCACAGTTTTTACACTGAATTTCATTTCTTGGTTGGGAACTGTATGTCCACATGTAATATTCACATTCAAAAGCATTCCAGTAAAAAGCAAATCAGTTTTTTCCCATTACTGTTTACTACAGGAGGTACAGTAGAAATACTTTTTACAGTATGATAGAACAGAAAAAGTTTTACAGTATTGCTTACAGCGAACAAAATATCCATGAAACACACAAGAGCATTCTGAACAAAAAAACAACAGCAAAAAGCCCAGATAAAAAGGGGGGAACTAACTGTATCTAATCTCTGCGATCTTCAGAGTTAGGCCACATGTTTTCATCAACATCGCATCTGATATTATCCAAGGCGATTCACCTGAGATAAAACCATTTGGTAGCAGAAGCAGAGGTTTTGATAGTGTATCTAAAGTTTGGAATATTGTGTTTGCCATTGTGGGATGTTAACATGTGTGTTAACATTCGTAAACACTACAAAAACAATCCATAGTTTTGTTGGGAGGTATAGCTTGTCTGTTAAGAAAATGTAAGCATTGTGGAAATGTGTTCACTGACTGCATATTGTGTGAAAACGACATGAAATGTGTGAACGGTATGGCCACAAAAGGCAGATGCTGTGCTAATTGTGTTTAGAGTTTTGAAAATGTGACAACTGGTTAGACAAACGCTTGTTAGCGACTGAAAAAAAACTGTAAAAAAACAAAAAAACAATGCAACTGATCTCAGCTGGTATTCTGTCTTGGAGTGGAATAGAAATTTCTAAGTGACCCCAAACTTTTGACCGGTAATGTAACTTTACTTATGGACTCTAATGGTGTGAATTCTTTATGTGTGGATTTCCTGAGTTGATACTAATGTCTGGTAAAAATTAATATGAATAGTCTCATTGGAATTATGTTTACTGAAAAGAATGTTGATACGTTCAATACGTTGGGTCAGCCGTGGCCTACTGGTTAGGGCTTCGGGCTTGTAACCGAAGTGTTGCCGGTTTGATCCCCGAGCCAGTAGGAAAAATGTGGGCGGGGAAGTGGTTGAGCACTGCTCTCCCATGCCCCCATCCATGGCTGAAATGCCCTTGAGCAAGGCACCTAACCCCTCACTGCCCCCTGAGCGCCGTTGTAGCAGGCAGCTCACTGCTCCGGGTAAGTGTGTGCTTCATCTCACAGTGTGTACACTGTGTGCTGTGTGTTTCACAGATTGGGATAAATGCAGAGACCAAATTTCCGTCACGGGATCAAAAGAGTATATTATATTTACTTACTTATTTTCCCCGCATTACAAAGTTATTTATGACTGTGTTTTCTGATTTTTTAAGGGATTGTGGGAGATTGGAAAAACCACTTAAGTCCAGAACAGGAGGTAAAGTTCAACACTGTCATTAAACAAGAGATGGCAGATAGCAACATTAAATTCGCCTGGGATGAAGACTGAATCAACACTCTACACAGTGATACATGCTCACTCAGTCACAAGTTTGGGAGATTCCTTCATGTCATTCAGATAAGACATCTGGGGGGCATTCCACATCAGAGTAAGTGGTAAACCTCCTAAATAGAAGAGCTGCATGGCTTCATTCTCCTAACATAAAAATGGCATAGGCCACTTACTTTGAGTTAACTTACCCAGGTTTGTCACTAAACCACGTACTTGGAATACCCCCTTGGAGTGCAAAATCAGTCTTACAAGAAAATCACAGAAGCTGATATTCTAAATGGCAGTAAAACAAATCAAGTATGCATGTCAGTGATAATAATGTGACAATAAACTGTTCTGATATTTGTATATTTGTGTAGGCTATTGGTTTCAAAGTTATGACCAAGTTACAGTAACTCCCATACACAAATCTCACAGTAAAGCCTTTGTTTTGTTTATTTGTCTATGTGTTTTGTTTTTCCAGACATGTTGCTACAAATGACATTTGAGGTCCCAGTCACACTGAACCAATGGCAGATAGAAAATCTAGTTAATAATGGTCGCTCAGCTGTCCTTTGTAAAGACAATGACACAGGGTACACACAAGGGGGTGCTAACATACCAAAATAGGCCTTTTGGAAGGAAGTGACTTTTGAAGTTATCATTTTGTAGTAACCTCTTGCCCATTGGAAAATATTTCATATGCCATATATCATTACTATATGCCATTAAGGCAATACTGACTATTAAAATGTATTTTAATATACTATTAAAATAAAATTAATTCCATGTACACAGTATATAGGCCTATTGACAAATAACAAGCCAGTGGATCATTGATGTGCAAGAGAAGCAAAGTCTTAATAGTATAACTTAATAGTATAACTTCATAGTATAACTTAATAGTATAGCACTGATTTATTTTGTGGAATATGTAAAATGACATCCTTTTTTCCTAATTCAAAGTTATTAATTTATGTCATGGTAGGTTTACCTTAAATTATATTTACAATTTGATTTATAAAACAGGCCATTCCATTTTTACTTGATGCAATACAGTACATACTTTTTACCTTTTTGGGTCATTCCACGTCAATTCAACCAGGGCCCACGCACTTCTTCTGAAAATCTGAAAAAATCAGGGATCAGATTCCAAAAATAATTCAGTGGAAATGCATGGATTCCAGTTTCTTCCAGTAGCAGCAACTGAAATCCATGCATTTCCACTGAATTATTTTTGGAATCTGATCCCTTATCATAGCTGTTCATTCTTACTCGTTGCTCGACTTATCGTGACTAAATTCAAGATGGCTGCAAACGCTAAACTTCGTGAAGATACTGTCTGTATAAATCGTCTTGTAAGTAAACTACCAGTGCTTTTTCAAAGTTCTCAATGTCTCGTTTTAAATGTCAGGGCCCTCGGAAGTCTACCAATGAAGTGGGGAGATACATTGAGCCTCGTAAATGGGTGTAAAACAGTGATTTATTTGCATGGCTAGCCCGATGCCGAAGCACCACTATTGAAAAAGATGTTGGTAGCATCGGCTAACTAGCGCCAGATTTTGGAGTGCAGGGGACAAGCCGAGATGGGCTATGAGACATACGTTCACACTCGGTATCATGTTTCGATACACTTTAGGTCAATATCACACCGGAATTCTCCTTTAAAGCCCACAGCATATAAAACCACCAAAGCGTGTTGAGTCCTAATAATAATAGCGGCTTATTGTTACGTGGTAGCAAATCATGTTATCAAAGAAATAGACGTAGGAATGCACACAGACATATTGCAACAGGTAATGGTGTAGGCCTATCTCACGAAGACCTGAGTGGTTGGAACGTCGTACTTGTACACTGGGCGCAAAAAGAATCTCAACACGCTTTGGTGGTATTATATGCTGTGGGCTTTAATTAGCGCATTTCGGGTAGCCTATCCTACATCTGTGCAATACTTATTATGACCGCCACGCAGCGAAGCGGCGGTCATATAGGTTTAGTCTGATTTTTTCTTTTTTTTCTTTTTCGCATGTCCAAATTTCCGTCAAGGATTCCCGGGACACTGAAAGACCGGGGTAGACGAAACTTGGTGGGCATGTAACCCCATATGGATAGCATTGAACCATCATTTTTCGTTTTGATCTGTAGCCCCCCCGCTGGACTGCACCCCCCGAAAGGAGGGTAGGGCAGACACAGTTTTCTGTGAATATCTCGAGAACCGTAAGGTTTAGGAGGACCATTTTTTTTTGTATGTTGATCTCAAGGGTCCATGTCAACCCATTCCATAACCACTCATTTCATGTATAGCGCCACCTAGTTAAACACAAAAAAGTAAAAATGAGGTGTTGTAATCGCAGGTATCTGTGACCTAACATAGTCAAAACTGCACGAAATTGGATATGTAGGATCATTATGACACCCTCTGAATGCACGCCAAGTTTTGTGGAATTCCGTTCATGGGGGGCCACTCAATAAATTAATTTATGTTACTATACACCAACTGGCCTGTAGGTGGCCGGAGACAGTTTTCTGTGAATATCTCGAGAACCGTAGGGCCTAGGACAGGGGTCGGCAACCTGCGGCTCCGGCGTATTGATCCCTCTGATGAGGCTCCGCTTTTGAAATTAATTAATGAGTATTTAATTAAAATGTATTTTATTTTAGTCCGTTCATTTTCAAAATGTAATATTGTAAGTCTATCTGAGTAATTTAGCCTATATAACTTTCCACTTCACTTGGCTCCGTAACCGTAGCTGCACAATATTGTTACATTCGCGGTTCGTTGCCATGTCAATATCAAACAAAATCACCGATTTCCCTCCATTTCAGTCAACGAGAACACTTTAATTGTTATTGTTGATGTCTGCGCTTGCTGTAGCCTAGGCTAGATAAGGAAAATGTCAAAAAGGAAATGTCAGCGACCACAGCTTGCGAGCGCACAAGGCTGAAATGGGAAAATTTCCATTCGAAGATTGATTCTGTAAACGCGAAATGAACTGCCCGTTATATATCGCACACTGCAACGAGTTAGTATTGCTGTGTTAACCCTGTTCGGTTCCACTTGCATGTGAGAAATCTTTCTCACATATGAAAAATATAAAGACAAACCTGCACTCCCGTTTAAGGTCAATTCCGCGCAAAACTGTCACATCCATAACGCCAACACAATGCTATGGTATTTAGTTAGTGTTATGGATATGACAGGTTTGCGTGGAGTTGCCCTTGAATGGTGACCTCAATTCTTGTATGAAACTTCACCTCACTGAATATGAGCCAGCCAGACTCCAAGGCCATCACCAAATCTAATCTCTGGTAGGCCTAATGTTCAATTTCGCCAATGACATGTCAATGAAAATTGAGTGTTGTGTTGTTAACTATGATGTTACTTTGCATACCAAAGGACACTGGAAAAATAGAGGGTGGTGTTTAGCCTACATGGGATACTTCTGACATTCCACTTTACATTTCAAGTTAGGCTACTTGCACATTACAACTAGTAGAAAATGTAGGCTATTTAAAAATCCTCTGTTGAATGAAAGTAACTACGTTAAATATCCAAACTTTTTCTTGTAATCGTCTTTATGTGGCTCTTCTGAGATTAAAAAAATAATACATTTGGTAAAAGAAGCTCTCCAGGCAAAAAAGGTTGCCGACCCCTGGCCTAGGAGGTCCACCTTTTTTTTGTATGTTGGTCTTAAGGGGGCATGTCAACCCATCCCATTACCACTTATTTCATGTATAGCGCCACCTAGTTAAAAATTAAAAAGCAAAAAATTAGGTGTTTTCATCACAATATCTCTGGCTGACATGGTCAAAATGGCACGAAATTGAAAGTGTAGGATCATTATGACACCCTCCGAATGCATGCCAAGTTTTGTGAACTTTCGTTCATGGGGGGCCTTACAATAAAATAATTTATGTGTACATTTAGTGACCGTACACCAACAAGGATTCCCGGGACACTGAAAAACCGGGGTACACGAAACTTGGTGGGCATGTAACCCCACATGGATAGCATGGAACCATCGTTTTTTGTATTGATCTGTAGCCCCCCCGCTGTACTGGACCCCCCGAAAGGAGGGTAGGGCAGACACAGTTTTCTGTGAATATCTTGAGAACCGTAGGGCCTAGGATGACCAATTTTTTCTGTATGTTTGCCTCCAGGGGTCATGTTAACCCATTCCATGTGCACACATGTGCATAAACAGATACACACGCACACACATACATTCTCAGTAATCATACGTATGACACATACTCACACAGTAGACATATGTACGCATGCATGCACATGCACAAACACACATACGCAGGCAAACACACAAGCACGCACACACACACACACACACACACACCCACACCCACACACATAAACATAAACATAAACATGTACACGCACATATGCACACAATTCAAGAATTTCTCAGAATTATGAACAGGCAAGATGGGGGTGGGGTTGTATAAAATCAATTTTACATGTGAAATCTATAAACTAATCATGTTTTGGTACTTGTTGTCTAGCAGATACCAGTGAGAATTGAGTGTGGATAATGCAATTTAGTGAGACAGAATCATATAGACCTTTCAGCGTGATTTATTTTTGTGGAAAAAATGTGCTGGACTGGGCGGCGGTCATATTTTGTACCGCTCTGCGGTACATCTAGTTGAACAAATTGCAGTCTACATGCCATGACAAATATTACCAGTAGTACTGACCGAACATGAAATAGATTGTTTACAAGTTATGGTAATATATGGTTATTCTGGCATGAACATTGCGCTTTCATCACGTTAGCACCCTATGATTACAGCTCGTTATGTCTTGTCAAAATGATTACAGCTCGTTATGTCTCGTCAAAATTCATTGATGAAGGAAGGTTCGCTTTATCCCAGAGAACCATACTCGTTTCACTTAGGCTAGACTAAAACAGAAGAGAAGAACTTGGCACTAACCATGTAGTCGTGTTTTCTATAGCATATTCGTTAACCTGTCGTTCTTTGAACAAAAATGTTGGGATATTTCTGCGAGGTGTTTAGCCAAGTTCCATGCGTAGCCTACTGCTTTTAAATCACTTTGAAACATATTTCACAAACGGGCCTCTGTGTACCCGATGGCTTGCCTTCACTATTAGCAATGTATCCGAAATAGTTGCAGATTTCACTTTACCTTTTGTTTTATCTACAAGGCCGAGGACGGTCGGCAAAGAACTACTGTATGTTGACGTTGGCTGCGCACTCACTCACTCAGAGCTGCCTGCTTGACATGCCCATTTGCCTAGATGCGTGCAAGGAGCAGTGAGAGCAGCAGTTCACGCAGACACAGAACGTTAATTTTTAATAAAGTATCGATTCTAAAAACGTCGGAAATCGTATCGTTTTTTGCATGAAGGCATCGTGATACCTTTTTAGTATCGATACACCGTGCAACACTACGTAAAATGCATTTTGTTGTCTCTGTACTTGTTCTCTGCACAATGACAATAAAGTTAAATAATCTAATTTAATCTAAAAAAATATCTGCCTCTGCTTTGCTTCTTTACGGATCATGCTATGAATAGCAGCAGAAATGTCTGCATAAGTTGAGACATTGTTATTGACCTTCTGGACCAGAGACATTCCATCAATGATTGTTGCTGTATTTATTATCTGGAAGACTATCTGATAGTGATGGAAGTTTCTGCAAATGCTTTGCAAGTGCTGCTTTAGAGGTTTTCCTTGGGGTCCC